>NC_133397.1:52280000-52572500 GCF_047511655.1 Castor canadensis | reverse complement strand
TTCTCAAAATTTGAAGAACTTCTGTGATTACTGGGGGTAGAGTGAAAAGAAAATGCAAATTTCTTCCTGATCTTAATTAGATTCGATTGTGCGGTGGGTGTGTTGGATTTGGGGGGAATGAAAGGGGGGAGGGAGTGCTGGGGGTGAGGCAGGGGCTGAATGATAGGGAGACAGGTTAGCAGGTCCTGGCCGATTGGCAGGAACAAAGGCAGCTTCTAGCTCTAGTGCAGTGTAGGGCGCCTTCAGCCAGATGCTGATGGCGCGGGAATTCTAGGCTCATTTTGCACTGGCTCTAGGGATTTCATTTGTCCATTATAGGGCTGAGCCTGACTTAGGAAGAGGAAGCAGCAGGTCTCTAACTTTTCCTGACCACATGGGTAAGACCTATTGAACCCTACCTTGGGTTCTAGGGCCACCAGCTAATCCTGGTGGCGTCTGCACAAGACCCCCCCATACCAGGGAACAGCCAAAACACTCTTCAGAGTTTAATGGTGGTGGTTGGTCAGAGTTCTGCCAAAGTGTGCGGTGCAAGTTTTGTTGGCTGCATTTCCCCTTGTGTGAAATAATAAAAGCCCTGGCCAAGGCTTATGAATCTATTTTTGTTTCATTAATATTATTTATTATGTATTTTATTAATATTTTTAGGAGAGATTGTGCTCTCATTTGACCATTTGTAGTTATAATTAATACATTCCGTACTGGTTGTAAAAAGTGTACTCGCATTTAATTGCAAGTCAGGATAAATTAATGGGTATGATTTAAAACAAAACTCACTTAAAATATTCTTTCAGGGAGCAGAGGAGGGGGGCAGTCCCTGCATTTAATTTATTTTCTGGGTGAATGTCAGTGGTGAGAGGGTTGAAAAGATTGTGGGGGCCTAACAGCATTGAGTGTGAGTGTGTGTGTGCACTATGGTGGGGGCAAAGAGGGGGAGGGGAACCTGTGCAAGGGAAGGGCCATCCAGGAACTCTGTTCTTTTTTTTTCATTTCTGAGGTTGCCAGGAGGGGCTTAAGCAAAGTGGTCAAGCCCATCTGCTCTGAAGAAGGTGGTAAAGAAAAGAGGTTGGTGGCGAGAAGGAAGGAGCACAAAGGGAAAATTGTACGTTGGGAGTGTTGAGCTCCCTGGCCGTGGTGTAGCCAGACTGGTTTAGCAGACAGAATGATAGATTGTTTTGTCAAGGGTCCCAGGGTGCGCCCTGAACTTGAAGCACTTTGTTTATCTTGAATAGAAAGGGAAAAGCGCAGACATAATCGATGTCTAGTTTTTAGGAGCTCGAAAGAGGTAGGAGAACAGAGAAGACTCGGAGAGGGGGAGGGGAGGTGGGGGAGGTGCAGGCCCTGGTTGTGGCTGTCCATTAACAGATGAACTTGGCCGTGGGCCAGCCTTTAGATGAGAGCATGTCAGGGCCCCAATGCAGCCAAGCCTTTTCAGTATTTTCCTAGCACCACCCCCCCACCCCCTTTTACTTTCTTTCTTTTCTTTCCTTCTTTCTTTTTAAAAAATACCTGCTGACTGTACATCAAATCATCAAATGCTCTTTAGGTCTTCTGGCTAAAGTCAAAAACAAAAAAGCCCAACAACAACAAAATGACACACAGCTTAATTTTTTTCCCCTTCTAAACTAGTTGAGGCCAGTCCTTGGCTACATACAAGGGTTCTATCATCTTTCCTGGCTTGCCATTGGGAAAAGAAAAAAAAAAAAAGACTTGTGATAACGCCAGTACCCAGAGGGCCGGAGATTGGAAGGGTGGGTTGTACCCAGGAGGCCAGTGTGTGTGTGAGCTCATGGGTGTAGCAGGCAGGGCATGGCTAGTGGGCCTGCGTGTGCAGGTAGAAAATCAGTGGAAACAATTTTTTTTTTAATGGCTGAAGCTGAACTTGTTGGAAAGCACCTGTGAATTAATCTCCTGGTGGCTGAAAGAGACAATCTGCAAGGGCCCAGGAAAGGTCAGGGATGGGGAAAAAGGTGCCCTCATGGCTATGCAGTGTTTCCTGTGCAGGGGCTGGTGGCAAGCCCATGTATTTGGTCTGGTTTTGTTCTCGATTATCTTACCTTTTTCCATCTGTTTCTGTTTTTTTTTTTTTTTTTTAGTTTATTGTGACATTATGCATTCCACATATGAATGTTGGCAAGTGGGAGCCATCAGCCCAATAACTTCCTGACATTTTTAGCTCTTTTAATGTGCAGTTTTGGCCCTCCTGCCACCAGTGGCAGAGGTAATTGAATTTCCCTGTGACATACTGGCGGGGAGCATGTTCTGGTTCCCACCAGAGGGACTGCTGAGGCTAAAGCCGAGTTCATAGAATTCTAGTGGACACCAGGGCTTCTGAGTGGTTTGGGGACCTGTCCAAAATGCTATTCACACAATTATGTATTTTTCCCTACCATAGCCTTGAGAAGGCACCATTGTGAATATCCCTATAAAATGTGGTAAAATCATGTTTCTGTCCCCAGGCTGAAGCCTCTTAGGGGAGATGTATTTTTTTTTTTTTTAGTCCTCCTTATTTAGTAGCAAATAGAAACTGAAAATTTGGGTGCCTCTGGTCTCATCCTAGGTAACCCACAAAATTCAGCCTTCGATGCAGTCTTCTCTTCCACCTCCATGTCTTTGTAACTTGAGTTGGTAAGAAAAGGAAGGATTGAAAGGAGAAATAAGCCCTTAAAAATGTGTTTCATCTCTTTTCTTTTTCTCTTCAGCCTCTGATTACATGAAATACAGTGGTTTGAGGGTGGAAAGGAACTGTCATTTCTAGCTGTGTGACTTTGGGTAGATTACCTCTTTCTAAGTCTCAGTTCTCTCAGCTGTAAAGTGCGGGCGGGGGGATCATAAAGCCCACATCCTACACCATGTGAGCATCATTTGAGAACCTTTGGGAACATTTGGCTCAGTGCTGGGTACATGGTAAACACTTAACAAAGGCCAGTTATAATTACAATTCTGATTCATGGTTGGAACTTTTTTTCTGCTGTAAGAATTAGGGTCTTGGCTCACATCTGCAGTCCTAGCTACTTAGAAGGCAGAGATCAGGAAGATTGAGGTTGGAGGCCAGCTGGGGCAAAAAGTTAGCGAGATCCCATTTCTGCCAATAAAAACTGGGCACAGGTGTCATCCTAGATCCTCAGAATAGGAGGATTTCAGTTCAGGCCGGCTCTCCCCCCACCCCCTCCTGGCATAAATACGAGACTATTTGGAAAATAACTAAAGGCAAAAAGCTGGGTGGCTTGGGTGGTAGAGAGCCTCCCTAGCAAGTGCAAGGCTCTGAATTCAAACCCCAGTACTGAAAAACACCAACCAACCACCACCCTTCCCCACTCCCCCTCAATGTAGTTCCCCACATGTGGGGTGAGTAACTGGGATGAAAAGAGAGTAGAGTAAGTGGTGTCTAAAGAGCTTGCCGTCTTTTTATGCTCAGCCTGGACTTCTTCCTGACCAAGCCTGTGGGGAGGGATCCTTTTTGCAGATCTGGTAAGGTGGGGTGGTGGGAAGAGGGCTTTTCACCATCAGCAGCTCTCACAGTGCATAGGATTTCTCTTTCCCCATGGACATGTTGCCTTATGAGGAGCATGTCCTTGGGTGTGTGATGTTTACTCTGGGCTCACATTTCTATTTTACCACTACCTGGTTGGGAACGTTTGGGCAAATCATTTAACCTCTCTGTGAAATGAAGACAACCCAAAGTCCCTACTTGATAGGGTGGATGAGATGGGTAAATGAGAAAGCTTGTAAATCACTTACCACACAGTGGCTATTGCCATCTCTCTGTGTCTGATGCTCTATTTCCAGCCCACAGCCCCAGAAGGGACGGGTTCTCATCAGCCCCATTAGATAGGAGAGAAAGCTGAAGCTCTTCTAGGAGGTGATGACTTCCCTGAGAGGCCATCGTTACTAAGGATTCAGTCCTTTGGCTTTCGGTCATCACCCTCTGTTACCTCAGTGGCTTTGCAGCTTTCTGCAGTGGGGTCAGGCACCTGTTGGGGCCCCCCAGCTCTGGTGCTGGACTGTTGGCTCTCACATAGCCACATAAAGCTTGCTTCTGGAGCAAGCTTTTCAGTCTTCTGGGAAAAAGAAGAATGTCTCCATTCAGCCTCTGGAAGCATGTCCTGGGCATATTGGAGGAGCCTTGGAACCATGGGGACAACTGCAGTGTAAGGAATCCTGCTTTGCAAGTTGTTACTTCCCCATCTGTCTAGAATGAGCCAGAAATCAGGTGAGATGGAGGAGAATTTATTACTTGTGTGTGACTTGGTTAGGAGACTGCAGTGAGCTGACCAAAAAATCAAGTCAGGACTTTAAGGACTGGCAAAGTCTGGTTTTCAATAGCTCTGCATATTGTTTCTTTAGCATTGGCTTCTCTAGCTACACCTTTACAGGGCATGGACAGTCAGAATTACACTGCAAAGGAGTGAGTGAGTTAGCTTGTGCATTGTGTGTGTGTGTGTGTGTGTGTGTGTGTGTAACGACGAGTGCTGGGGACATTAATCTGCTTCAGGTTGGTTTTTGGTTCTGGCAGAAGAAGAGATGGGGTAAGTCGAGTCAGGAAGGCCAAAGCCAGCTACGAGACTTAAGGGAACTTTTGAATGGAAATGAGTCAACAGCAACTTGTGATATACATGTGGCTTTCCCTGGGGCAAGTTTTCAGTCCTCTTCACAGGCTGCTCTGCCTCTATTAATATTCGCTGGAGCAAGACCTGAGTTTCCTTGCAGAGATTACCTAATGTATTCTAAAAACAAATGTTGGTGTTTTCCTCACCGTCCCCCTCCATATAGACAACTGCAGCAGTTAGGAAACACCTACTATGTGCAGAGGCTGCATGAAGAGTAGAAGGTTGGCTGAAGGGATTGCAGTTCACACTTGTGCAGTTCTGTTCCTTTCAAGGGAGGTTGTTCAGATCCACCTGCTAGAGGTTCTCATTGGCATGGACTGGGGGGTTTAGAAGTAAGGGTGGGGATGGAGGTGATTTCTGATAACAAGGTTGGCTAAAGGGTTCAAAACCCTCAATTTCAATTCCTACTCTTCCCCAAGATGGCAAGTCCACCCTCCATGGCTCATATGCAAGTTACTGCCTCCTCCCCGATCCTTTACTTGGCTCTCTACCTTGTCTCTATGTACAAGTGTTCAAGAGTGGAGTGAGGCTCCCTGATCACCCCAGAAAAGAAGCTCTTGGATTTATTTGTTGGGACTCTGAGAATGGAAAGCTGAAATGATAAAAGGAATACTATTGCTTTAGAACTCTTATTTTTTTCCCCCTAGTTTTCCTTTTATTCCCTTAAAAATCAGGCCAGATCTCTGATGGTGGCCTTTTGTTTCTTTTTCTTTTTTCAGTTTTGTCTTCGTTAAGGTAAGCATGAATTTAATGTCCCAGGAGGTAGGCTGGTGACCCTTCAGGCCAAGTGCCTGGATGCGGCAAAGCTACAATAAATATCGAATGGTGAGAGCAATGGAAATTTAACAAAGCCATAACGGAGGAGACCTCAGAGGGGCAGCAGACTGGTTAAGAGGCTGTTGGATGAACTGGGTAGTATTTCTACTTCAACCTGATTGAAATGTCGACTAAAAATCAATGCTGTTGACTAGTGATAATTTACAACGTTCCTGGCGCTAAGTAGTTCCCCGCTTAAGAATGCGTTGGCTGGGCAGAGATTAGTGCAGGGAGTTGTGTGTGTCACGATGAATCAGACGCATTATAGGTCAGCCCTTTATTTGTCTCATCATGACTTTTACACAGTTGTCATGTAATTTATGGCTGCTTTCACGTTGTCAAACATTTTCATTGCATCTTCTTCTTTAACACACTCCTGACACAGACACACTGCATTTGAAGGCTTGGTGTTGTTTCATAATCTGAGAGGAGGCCTATAAACCATCAAATTGCACTATCTTCAGGCTAACCTAAATGCGCTGCAGATTAAAATCAGAGCTCATTTGTCCCTGATGCAAATTATTAAGTTCTAATTATAAATATCCATTTAATTACCCCATACATTTTTATTTTGTGGACCCTTTTGAGCACTGCTGTCTGCAATAGGGAAAGGAGCATAGGAGACAATCTGTGGTAATTAATGTATACTTCCCAAATGGTAAAGGATAAACATATGCTGCTTTGTTTGTCTTATTTATTGATTGATTAGATGTATAGAGACTCTGGCAGTTGCACAATCCAAAGTTGCAATCATTTTAAAAATGAAAACTATTTAAAAATTTCTTGGGGAAGAAATGAGCAAAATATAGCCAACCAATAGTTTTCTGATAGAGTGCGTCATCTTAAAATATGGGATTCTGCATTTGATTAGATCACTAGCTCCTGATTTTAATCTAGATTTTGTAGAAGTGAAGGGGAAGAAAAACCATGCCTGTTTTGTACCTAGAATGTGAAATTATTGTTATAGAAAAAAGGTATTTGAAAAATGTATCATTTAAAAATTGTTTTTTCCCGCCCTGCTATGATTCCCTACTAAAAAATAGCAGTATCTGCCTATCATGGGATGATACTTCAGTTGGGAGCATAATGATAAACTTTTTTTTTTATTATTATTATCAAACAGTAAAGTAAGAAGACAACCATACAAAAATTAGCAAAGACTTTACAATAAGACATTTATCTTTCCATGAAGGCAATAGAAAAAATTACTGAGACCAGCTGGGGTGGTGGTGAATTGAGGTCTTTTGAGCATTCCAGAATTTTCTAAAACCAAATACTGACTTTTAATGATACTGGTTCTGAGAACCAGTACTAAAAATCTAGCTCTGGGTCATGCCTGGGTATGTTGGGTTTTTGTCACATTTTGACATCTTGGTTTGCTCATCTATAAAATAGGTGGTTTTAATTGGGTGGCTCTTTCAGCTTATGTGCTAGCATATTATGAACACTACTGGTTGATTTCCTCCCTCCTCTCTTTTGGAAATCTAGTTGCTGAATGGGGCTCATCTGCAAAGACAGCAGAATATTTTCTTGATTTGTCTCAAAGATGGACGCAATGGAGGAGATGAAAGCTTGGGCTCATGATCCCCCAGCAGAAAGCTTAATGGCATCTTTCAAATTGCTGGAAGTAAAATTGAAGCTTGGTATAATGGAATGGTGATAATTCACAGAAGTTTCCAGCTTGCAGAATTTCTCCATCTTTTAATTGTTGCAAGCTGTTTTTTTTTTTTTTTTATAAACTCCAAAGAATATAATGTGTATTTTCTCCAAGCTTGCTTTTTTTCTTTTTTTTTTGTGGTGGTGGTGGGGCAACTATAACTAAATCAAAATAGAAATACATTTGAAAAAGAAGTCAGTGGAATTCAAACAACCAGGTATTTTAAATTCAATTAACTGACTGAATTTAGTGATATTTTGCTCCTTCCTTCCCCTAAAAGCTGGTTTCTCTGTATGGACAGAGTATACATATGCTGAGTTCTTGGAGTTTCAAATTCTTGCTTGTTAAAGGCATCCAATGCAGCATGTTTAGAACTCTCCCTCTGTTAGTGTTGGAAGAATGCATAAATTGAGGGGAAAAATGTTCTTTTTTTAAAGTCATCATGTAGGTAAAAGCATACGGCCTGTTCTAGGATGTGTGATCGTAGCAATCCGTTTTCTAAACTTGGTGTTTACCATTGACTTTAGCATGGATGTTTCTGTTTCCCACACTTACAGGTATTATTATTCATATGTGGCATTAAATTAGATATAAGATGACGTTTGCAGAAGCATGCTGAAAAGAAGCATTCAGAATTATCTTTTGGGTAATGATTATCTAAAACTTTCTTTTATGATCCCATGTGCTTAGAATAAAAGAAAAATGAACCAGTTACGAAATATGTGTTCTTTGCAGGATACAGGCACTCTTGCGGTCTATAGCTTCAATAAAAAAGTAATTTATTTAATTTACTGCCGCTTTAATTTATAATGTTTTGGGGGGTTTTATTAGGAGTACTCTATAAGGGCACTGATAATCAGCCGTTCCAGATTTTGCATGCTCTTCTTTCTCTGGCAAAAAAAAAAAAAAAAATCCCCAAGAAAATAAAGTTTAGCTGTAACCCAACCAGAAAGAAGATAACAGAGGGACCAAATGAATGGCAGCTACTAGGGACTCTACTTCCCCCCTTGGTTATTACCTGAAATGAAAGCATAATAACATTCATGCCCAAGAGATAGGCGACAAAATACGTATTCAGACATGAAGTTTAGGATTTCATAGCCTGATATGCTCTCTTTTCTCCCCACCCCTTATTGTATTGTGCAAATGTATCAGCTGTTGTATTGTTAATGTATGATAGGAAGCTGCCACTAGGACAGTCTTGGCTTGCTAATGGGGTCAGCTGTGTCACAGTGTGATATATGGATTATGTTTACCATGGCATATTTTGTTTGTGAGCTGGGCTGTGAGATGGGAGCAGATGATAAATGAAGAGACCCAACAGTTTTCACACTACTTCCTGTGGTCCTTAGTTTCCAAAACAATAAAACACCCTTGATAATGGAGAGGTGTTTATGGGGGCATAATTGACTTCGGTCTTGGATATCTAGCTAGAGTTTAAGATGGGATAGTCCGTTACATTAATATCTTAGCTTAAAGCTCCTTATTTACTTAAACCACTTAGGGTTTGCTGCTAAATCCTTGGTAAAGTAGTTGAGTAACTTTCCAGTGGCTGTCTGTGCCTCAGTGATTTCATTTACTTGGGCTACTATGGGTTTGTGCAATTTCTAAATTTATCTCTCAAGTTTCATTTGGCAACTTATTGAAGTCTTGTGTGTATACCTATAAAAGATTTATTGTCCTTTTTTGGAAAGAAAAATCCTCAAATCTATCAACATTATATATGTGTGTGTACATATCTGTGCATATATGTATTTATGTATTTTATCTGATGATAGTGCAGATGTCTTTGGTATATATGTGTGTTGATATTATATGTATATCAACATATATATGTGTATGCATATCTATTTATCTATCTATCTATCGAGAGACAGAGAAAGACAGAGAGAAAATAGTGTATGTATAGGAAGATGGTTAGAATTAGAATTTACTAGTCAGTATAGGAGTTTTAAAAAACTGTCCATGAAGAGACCACTTTCCCTGAAATTCCAATTTAGGTAAGCCCATCTTCATGTAGGATTGAGTTGCAAATTTAAGGACAGTCCCAGATATAAGTGCTGTGTTGCAGCCTCCACTGGATTGAGGAGGCTTGTCTGTATTCTTTCAGCACGTGTGTTACCTTGAAGTCTCCCTTCTTGAGAATCCTGTCGTGAGTATATTTCATGTAACCTGCCTCTGCATCTGGTTAAATGGACTTTAGTAATCTGTACACAGTTACTTCTTACTTATTTTATATCCTGAAAGATATTTAAGTCCAACAAGCTTTTGCCCACCAAGTCTACAGAGAAAGCAGCCAGGCAATTTTTGTTTCAATCTCTGTGTCTCTCTGGAGCACTAGTTCCAGAGGCTGATCAATAGGTTTTATTGTAGACCTCACTGTCTCTAAAAGCATTGTGACCTTATCCTGTCTAAAAATAGTATTTGCTCTTGCCTACAGAACCTTGACCTGTGAAAACCCATTTGGAACATAACTGACATATCTAGTCAGCTGTAGATCCAAGACATGCTCTGTGAATGAATTCTGTGCAGAACTGTCCAGGAGAACACATTCTTCAAAGAGAAAAATAAATACCAGTTCTGAACACTGGGAGTGCACCTGCTTGTCTGATGTGGTCATGGGCTACATGATGAAGACTCAAGGCCCTCTGGGAAGTTAGTAGGGGTCAGGACTGTCACAGAGTACTGCTAGAGGGTGCATTCAGCCTTAAATTGGGCAAAGGCCTGCAAGGGGCAGGAGTTTGGGTTGATGTGCAAAGTGGCTTAAAACCTGGTCATGGCTCTTTTAGACAGCGTGATTCTCTGAATGCTTTCCTTGGCAGCTTCAGTCTTGAACTTCAGTGGAAGGGATCCTCCAAAGCATGACCCAGTGGGAAGAAGTGTTTCTGAGTTTAAAGTCACTGCCTTATTTGGTGATAAGGAATTATTGTCACTTTATTTCTTTTTAGGTGAGACAATGGTTTTGTGGTTATGCTAAAGAGCAAAAAAGAAAGAGTCCTTATCTTTTAAAAATACATATTGAATATTTACTGATGAAATGAAATGACCTCTGGGACCAATTTAAATAATCCATGGGCAGGGAAGGAGATAGGAGTATAGATAAGACAAGCACAGTTGTGAGTTGCTAGTGGCTGAAGATGGTGTGTATTTGGGAGATTGACTTATGTCATTCTCTGTCAAATTGCATATATTTGAGATTTTCTGGAAAATAAAGGTCCTGCATAACTGATGGGGAGCAAATGGCCTTGCTCAGTGGGCTTTTTTCCTTTGGCCAAGGGTTGGGCTCAGAAGGAAGAAGGGGATGGCTGTTCTATGGAAAGAAAGTACTGGTGGGCTCAAGCTTGTGTCTGCAAAGTTCATTGTGAAGGGTGGGGGATATGGGGCAAGATGGCTCTTGGGGTATGTGCTGTGTACGGTGCTCCATTCTAGAAAAAGAGAGACCCCCCCAAAAAAGGAAGAACTGAAGGTGAAGTTTGACTGTCAGTGCATGTGCCTCTTTTCTTTGTGATGGGTGTTGGAAAGAAACAGGTGGGAAGTGCCTACTGAGCTGGCTGTTGATGAAGGTAAGGCTGTTAGAATCCTGGCTTTAGAAAAAGACCAGAGCCTAAGATGAGGCAGGAGGGGTCAGAGAACACAGTCAAGTGTTCCATTGAATCCCTTTCAGGGAGGACTGGGGCACAGCTTAGAATGAAGGGGAGTAAGACAGTGACTGCAGAGCTAGAAAGGGGCACTTTGTTCCCCTGTGTAGCAAAAGCCAGGACTATTAACTGCCCAGCCTGAAAGCTGATCACCTGTGATCGCACAGGCTGTCACATGGAAACAGGATGGACTTGGTCTTGTATCGTTGCCTGGAAGCTGAGACTAGCCTTCTCAAGTCCTTCCCAGGCCCAGGTCCCTCTGGTTTCACAAAATGTCTTCTCCTGCTTGCTTTAGCTTTACACAGAAGCTATTATTAGCAAGTGTCACTCAGTTATCTGAGAGTGGCACTTTTAGCTGCCATCTAAGTGCCTGACACTTGGGCTTACAGCAGTTTGAATCAAATTTTAGGCTGGTTTGACTTCACTGGCAGTAGGCAATAGGAACAGCTGTTGTGGAAATGTAACCTGGTACCCTCAAGGACTGTGTGTGTGTGTGTGTGCACACACATGTGTGTACAGATTGGGTGTGCTTTCATGTGCCTGTTTGGGACTCCTAGCATGCAGGTGACTCTTGAGAGAGTAGGGACCTGATTAACCTTCCAAGAGTCACCTGTGTCCTCCCACTGTTATGGGGATGGGGAACAGCGTCATTGTGTGCTCCTCATTTCATTCCTTCCTCAAAGGTATTTGTGCAGACACATAGTTTCTGGTTGCTTTTTTTTTTTTTCTTTACAGTGCTGGAGATTGAACCCAGGGCTTTGTGTATGCTTGCTAGCACGCTACCAATGAGCTACATCTCCAGCCCAGACACATAGTTTCTCGAAGCTGGTTGAGTATACAGAGCTGAAGTAATGTTTTCTTCTTTTGACTGTGTGCACATCCCTGTTAGTGTTTTTCTGCAGAGATCCTAAGCTTGCATGCAAACACAGAGCCGTGTAGATGGTTTCCGGCTCCTGGAGACTGGGTGACCGAGTTGGTCTGCCAGGGAGGCGCAGGCAACAGATTCCTGTAGGGGCAGCAGGCCGACTAACATGGGGTGGGGGTGGGGGACATCTGCTCTTTTTGATGCAAATACCTCCACTCTCCTTGGAGTCCTGTGGCTGCGCCTGTGAATTTAGGACCTTTATGCCTCATAATGTTGAGTCAGAGTGAAGCAGTGCACATCAAAGGCCACTTATTTAACATTCTTCAGAAAACTCTGTGGGGATAATTTCTCCCTCTTATAAACGGAATGCAAATGTGTACATTATTCCATCAAAGGGCGATGCTCTTTACTTTTATGGTCTAGATTTTTAAAAATTCTGTTGTACTTGATTTCAGTTCTTCACATTCCAGAATTTATACTCACTGATTAGTGATGCATTATGCAAATAATTCAGTTTACATATCCAAATACTGTTTTGCATCATTCACACCTCATGTCTTGGAAAAAAAAAAGTGAAATGTTTCCTCAAAATAAACAAAACCTGCAGAAGAGTTTATTGTAAGGGTGAAAATTAAAGAGGCATCATTTGCCTGGGAACTTTTGAGGAAATTTTTCATACTCCTGCATAATAATTTTGCAAGATTTTTTTTTTTGACTCCTACCCATAGGAGTTTCCATTCAATGTATATTGTGTTATCTTGGCTTTCTTAATTTTTCAATTTTTGGAAAAATGAAGCCATAACAGTACATCATGTACACATTAATGCATAGATAGCCACAACCATAAATGAAAATTTAGGCTGAATTTTCTGAAGGAGGTTCAATAGCTGCTTACCACTGACACAATCCTCTTTGAGAGACAATTAAATAGGTGCAAATTTTTAATGCTCCATGCCAGGACAGAGTTAGCCAAGCATAGCCATTAATTCTTAACTTACTGGTTGGCCAATGGCAGTGCCCTGTGAAAAGCCTCTTGACTTTCAGTGAGTTTTTGTCATTGGAGTAATTGAGGAGAATGCAGGATGTGACGTGGAGCCCTTGTCTGAACAGGCACATCCCCACGCCCACGTGAGTACCTACACCAGTGGCTCCCAACGCCATGTGTCAGAACAGAATTGACTGCAGATTCTGCACATTATTCATTCTTTTGAGTGGTCAACTTACTGCTATTGCAAAGTATGTGAGATTTCAGTAGCAATCTCTCTCAAAAGGAAGGAAGGAGGAATGATGGGAAGAAAGTGAGTGAGGACCATAGTTTTTCTCTGCAGCATGTGTGCAGTCATCTTTCTCTCACGATGCTCCACACCCATCTCTCCTTACAGGTTATAGACACATTTTTGGCACTGCATAAAGTAAGTGTTCCAACATGTTTTTAATCTTTAACTTTCACATCGTTAAAAGTCTGATGTACTGACTTTCAGCTGCCTGGAGATAGTTCAGGGCCTAGCACCTGACAGGTGTAATGTTTTGTATTTTATGTTTTTCAGTATGGAGGTTAGAGAATCAAAAAGACCGCAAACGCCTTAAAGATGTTGATAGCCATAGATAGAGCACACTCAATCCTTAGGTTCTCTTTCTTGCCTCACTTTCACACCTCCCCTTCTTCCTCTTCCTTTTTGTACCACCTGAATTTAAGAGGGGCTCTTGGTGCATTTGGTTGAATAGAAGCTTCTTGGTTTGGTATTACCTATCAGAGATTCCCTGCTTCCTGCGAGTGTTCGGATTGAAAAATCTTATTTCTCTTCAATTTTCTCTCAAGCACTGAGAGATGTGGGCCACAGCTCTTTTAAAAAAAAAAAAAAGAAAGAATTTTCCTATTGCTGTGGATTCTAGGGAGACAAACTTAGTACCTACTGTGACTTCAGCCTCAACTTGACTCACAGAATGACGGCATCTTGATCTTTGCCCATTGAACAGCAGCATGTTGATGGGGTCTGTCCAGCTCAACTTGAACTTGAATAGTAATTGCAGGATCCACAGAGTGCCATCCAGAACGCT
The DNA here is from genome assembly GCF_047511655.1 of Castor canadensis. Taxonomy (NCBI): domain Eukaryota; kingdom Metazoa; phylum Chordata; class Mammalia; order Rodentia; family Castoridae; genus Castor; species Castor canadensis. The sequence goes on along the minus strand of NC_133397.1, from coordinate 52,558,859 downwards.
TCATGGCACCCCTTCTTACATTCTGTTCTGGGTGGACTTTTAAGGGAACCCCATAACGATGAGTTGGCTCTTAGAACTCTCACTTCCTCAGCATTCTCTGAGGAACTCCTGTGTGATCTCTCACTCTTCTAGTGTGTGGTGATTCCCAGATGTAGTGCTATGCTTCTTGCTTTACTCCCCATATCTGTGCATGGGAAGAACTGACATTTACATGTGTGATGCTGTTCCCATGTGCGGTTTTTGCCTGGTCCCCACTTCTTACTCTGCCTTGAGTAAGTGTATTATGATTCAGGTGAGTTGGAATGTCATTATACAGACATAGTCTTGAATCTGCTCTAATTAAGACCTTTATAAAGTAAATAATTTTTAAACTTTGGTTCTAAGTAGTAACTGAACTCTTTGGGTCCATTTCACTACACTAGTGTGGAGTTGTCTTTCTAATTTGGTGCTTCTTTCACCTACAAAATTTTATGTGGTATAGGAGTGCAACAGATGAGGAAGGAAATAAGACAATATGATTTCAAGCCCAGGTTTGTTGGAGGGATTCTAGATAGAGAAAAATTAGGCCTAATTTTTAGGTTAAGATAGCTAAATTGGGCCAGGAGTGGTGGTACAGGCCTGTAATGCTAGCCACGTGGGAGGTGGAGGTAGGAGGATTGTGGTCCTAGGCCAGTCCCAAGAAAAAGCATGAGACACTATATGAAAAATTAACTAAAACAAAACAGGGCTGGGGGGGGTGTCTAGCAAGTGGGAGACTCTGAGTTCAAGCCCCAGTAACACACACACACACACACACACACAAGATACCTAAACTTCAGTATCTTCCCATAAAATTGATGTTTAGGGCAAGCATCTTGTTCCTGCATTTGACAAGAGTATCTGAAGAATCATGGGAGAAAGTGTAGGTCTTTGAGCAGAAACATTTTTATCTATTAAGCATCTTTTATATAGACATGGAATCTTGAAGTCATATCGTTTACCTTCTCATTTTACAGGTGAGAAATGTTGAGGCTGAGGGGAATGACACACCAGAAGCCTCTCACTGGGCAGTGATAGAATTGGCCGAGAGCCTGGGGCGTCACACTTTTGCTCCGGACTAGCTGAATCAACTTACACACCTCTCCATATCCAGCAGGAGTCAGGGCTGGTGCTTGGATGAGGAACCTGTGCCAGGGTTTTATGTATGATGGCTGCAACTTTTTGTATACTGGAGCTGTGCCGATGCATGGCCTGGAGTGCTTATGGTATTGCTAACTTAGGATCCTATGGTAAAACCCAAACCAAACACCTGTGCCTGTTCTGTGTGATTCCACACTGCCTCCTCCCTTTCCCTGTTTCCTCTGTCCTGCTTTGGACCAGCCTTCCCATCAGCTTTCCTGATGGGGCTCTCTTCTGGTATGGCAGTCTTGAGGTTTGCACAGTGGGCTGTCATAATAGCTTGTCTTCCTCATTTAGATCATTGGACATACAGAGTAGATGGAGTCAGAGTAGGGGTGATGGTAGAACTGCACCCTCTTGGTAACAGACAGGTCTTGAGAATCAGCTAGCCCGACCTCTTCCTCCCCACATTGTTCTATTTTTAAAGACATCTCTCACTAGCAGGAAATCCCTCCTTTTGTCTACCTGTAATCCCTCATGCTTCCATTTAAAACCATTTCCTCTTCATTCCAGAAAAGACAAAGTATCTCATCACCAGCACTGGTGATGTTTTAGAATTCTCTGCTCACTCTCTGCCATTGCGTCTTCCAGTATAGTCTTTCTTCCTTGAGCATAAATGGGTAGCTCTGTTCTCTTTTAACTTACTTCTTTTTTTTTTTTTTTTAACCCTTCTTTAGAGCCTGCTGGCTTCCCAGATCTTTTGCTCAGACACTAGTCTGATTACTGTAGAGAACAATGACAAGGTACCCAAGTGTCTACATTCTTATATCCTGCTTGCTTAAAAAAACACCCCAGTGGTTCCCTGGTGAACTATGCTCAGCTGATGTCGACTAGGAATCCTAGATTTTCATCTGCCATCTTGGAGTGTGGGAAAACTTTCACTCTCCACTGGGCTGATGCTCTTTCTCTTCTTCCTGCATCTTCTCTGTGTCCTTGTTCATATTGGACTTAGTTCTCTCCAGACACAAGTTCTCTGACTACATCTCTGCTTCATGGGATGGTGGAGAGTTATGATCTTCTCAACAAAGGTGTCTCCTCCCTCTTGGCTGCTCTCCCAGTGACAACTTCACGGAGGCTGAGAAATACAGTGAGTGGCCTTTCTTGCCTCGCTTACTGCAAGATAACTTAGCTTGGGGAGAGCTGTCCATAACTTTTCCACTGACATCTGGAGAACAAAGGTTTTGAAGGAGCAGAGCCCAGATTCTCTGTGAGGTAGCACAGCCAGGTCTTTTGAGTTTCCAGCAAAACTTGTGTTAAGATAATAGGAGTTGGTCATGGCGTTTAATAGTACAACAAAACCCAAGTACACATAATAAACACATCTTTTCTGTGTGCTGGGGTGAGGAGAGGTGACAGTGAATGTGTAGGATGATGTGAAAAGCATTACAGACATGGGAAAGCATTTTTGAGTACACAACGTGGCATGAGTAATCATAGGCTTACAGCCACAAGGCTAGCTTTTCAAACCCCTGCCTCCCATTTGTACCCCAGTTTAATGAGGACATAGCTGAAGTGCTGAGAAGAGGGGCTACCTGCCCTTCCAACTTCAAGGTATTTGTACCCCAAGACCTTTTCATAGGTATTGTCCCAGAGAATGTCCCCTAATGGAACTTTTCTTGGATTGACTTGCTCACTTCCTGTCCTGCCCAGCCCAGTGTTGACTTGGTAATCCCCATAGGATGACCTCACAGTGGGCTGGGTGGCCTGGGAACTTCTATCTCAAGTCTCAAGTCAGGAGCAGAAATGGGGAAGCTGGGACATTAAGTGATCAAGAGTCATTAGGAAACCCTAGCATCTGTGTCGATATTGCTTAGATCTGCCTCTGTGCGCTATCCCCTTCTCCTTGCCCAAGAGCACTGGGATGTGTTTCAGAGAGGTTGCCTGGTCAGTCCCACATACATTTGTTGATGTTTGCTTCTGTATCTTTACAGGCCGTTTTTCTAGGTAACCAGGATTATCTGGGTGGGCTTGGCCAAGGACTAAGTCTATCAACAACTTTCCCTTTGGAGAAGATGTTGCTCTGGGACTAGTCATAGGGGGTCAGTGGTGTTCACATGGCCTCATGGTATTAGTGAGGGAGGTCAGTGGTGTTCACATGGCCTCATGGTATTAGTCATAGGGGGTCAGTGGTGTTCACATGGCCTCATGGTATTAGTATAACTTTTGAGGGCAAGCATCTTTATTTATTTATTTATTTCCTTCTTTATTTTTGTATTTTCATGTTGCACCCACATAGTGCTGGCTCATATATGGTATTTAATTTGTTCTTCATTCAGCCTGATGGATTGGGGGTCTGGCTTTGTATTGGATTGCCTGATTCCCTGTCATGGAAGGGCATGAGATAGGCAAATTTATTTTGCCTCTTTGTCCTGTAGAGAGGAGTTGGGATAAGGGATGGTGTCTTTATGACTTTCACTCTGTGGACAAGCAATGGGCTCTGCTTGCAACTTCTGCCCCTGCCCACCTAGAGTCAGTGTGGGGGAGGCTTCTCCTGGAGGCAGTGGGAAGCTAGAGCTGCATCCTGTATACAGCCCAGAAGCCACTTCACTGAACGTGGCCTCAGTTCTGAGACTGCTCAGGGACTGAGTATTGGTTCTCTTTAGGGAGCCCTGACTGATTCTGGACTGTTTAAAAGCTGACTCTCTCCCCTGCTCTCCCTTTTTTTTTTTTTGGTGTATGTGTGTGGAAGACCTTTGATATTTGAGTAGGGAAATCCTCTCTTATCAATGGAATTCACTGACTCTTACAATGTGCTACTCTATTCAGTGTGCTGTGAAAAGAGCTAGCCAGACTGATTAGATTTATTTGCATGGCTCTGATTTGTTTCCTAAGGACAGAACTCCCAAATTTAATCATACTTTAACATGGCTTGTTCTCTGAGGCCCAGGACTGACCACAAATAGATTGCCCAGCCAGACCAGTAATTTACTACTGGGAGCCCACTAGTGGCCAAGCTGTGGTCTTTTTACCTGCTTTCACTTGAACACTGGAAGGGACCCAGTGTGCAAACTTCCTTGGAGAGCTGTAGGAGTGAACACTACCACTACTGGCCAGGAGTGCCCTAAGGGAAATTTGGAAGGAAGGGACTTTTGTGCCCAGAAGTCCCCATACATGCCTCAGCCTGAGCCTAGGCAGCCTCCTGCTTTCCAAACTCCAGTATGGAGTTGGAATGCTAAACCCTGGACTTAAAGAGTTCAAGATGGCAGAACTAGAATCTGAGCCTCTTGCTTCAGCCAAGATACTTTGCTTACCATAAGCCAGGACATGGTCTTTCTTCCCCAGAGGTGTCTTGTCTACGAAAGGTGCCATCTTGGCTTGTTGAGCAGAGGGACCACCCTGCCCTTCTTACTCCAGGCTCTTTGGAGCATGGGACCTCTTTAGAGTGTTCAGTTCTAGAGTTAGATTCAGCTCTTATTGCCCATATAGTGGCATGATAAGAGTGTTGGTTGTGGTAGAAGCATTTTCTTTTTCTTTGCTTCCGTTCAGTCATCTGTTCTGTTGTGGGTGTGAGTGTGGAGACCCAGTAGGCAGCTGGCCTTTGGGAGGGTGGGAGGATCCAGAAGGGAGAGGGAAGATCCTGACAGGACATGAAGATCTGCTCAAAAGGGGAAGCAGCAGGAATTCTGGTGAAAGACTGCTCCAGCACCCACACCTGATGAAGGTGATAGTTATGGGACATCTGGCTTTGGCTTTTGTTGCAGATAGCCTTGGGAGGCACAGATACAGCATTCCCTTGCCTCCTGGCAGTGATGACCCCCAAGGGAGTGGACCAGTGATAAGGACTCCATCTATTGCCATTCCTGGGGCTAAATTCTTGTCTCCCATTCAGCCATCTTGGAGCAGTGTCAGCTGTGTAGGGGAAAATGGGACATGACAGGGATGTACCTGAAGTTTAATTAGCATGTAAGTCCCTCAAGGAAGGGCATGCTTTCTCAGGGGTAACCAGAGATGGTGTTGTGGTCCAATGTGACTTGTAGCTGCTACACTGAGTGTTTCTTTTTGGGTGAGATTAATGTCTGCAAGGTAAAACTCCTTTCTCCTTGTACCATCCAGTGGATGCCATGTGGATGAGCAATATGGTCAGGTTTATTCATTCACTTTAGGTGTGTAGCATAGTAAAACCTGCTTGCTCTCCTACCACTCATGGAAGATGACTCATAGATGAGAAACTGAAAGAGAATAAACTATCTTCACCAGCCTGTGAACCAACTTCAAGCAGCATAGGGAAGGCCCAAAAATTATATTATTGAAGCCTTCTTAAAGTAAATAAGCAGCTTGCAGTTACTTGGGGCTTTGTTTCTTTAGACCTAAGAATTTAGAGCAGAGAGGAGATACTGTCTCACCTAATATTGTTTTATATTCAACTTGTGTTTATTGAACACTTACTGTATGGCAGGCACTGAGAGGGAGGGAGGTGATTTGAGAGATGGATGGGTGGGGGGTGTGCAGAGGCAGATAGAAGGGAGCAAATTCTTTCTACCTCAGAGCAACACATGCAACCAGAATAGCTACAATACATAGACAAAGGGATGGGAAGTGACTTGCCCAGGCCACCCAACTACCCAGCAGAGCTCAACCACAAACCCAAATAAATTATTCTGAGTCCCAAACCCATACTTTTTCTAATACATCAGGCTGTCACCCTTAGCAGCCCAATGAGTTGTAGATGAGGCTCTGGGTGCTCTTTGAACTGTCCCTGCTAAAATGTCCTAGTTAAGCAGGCTTCCTCTTTTGACTGTGCTCCGGGGATGGCGAGCATAAAAAATTCTTTTCTGGCTCTCTAGGTTTAGGGTTTCTTCACTTTCCAAGTTGTTAGAATCAAGCTGCAAGTCCAGGTGGCTGTACACATACCCATTTTGGAGTTACTGTGACACTGGGAAGAGTTGCTGGATGCTTGGCCCAGTTAGTCCTAAGCCCTGAGCTCTTCCCTTTCTTTTGCCTTTAAACAGTTCCCTGTTTCAGTTGTTGGAAGGGTGACTTGTCCTCTTTGCCTGGCTCTCTGACTGTAGCAGATGAAACACCTTGCAATCTTACTAGAAAGAAAAAAAAGTTTTTATCCCACTTGCTTTGCCATCCATTCCTCTTCTTTTCTTCATAGGAACAGAGTGCGCAAAGCTTGCAGAAGAATTATCCCCCACCACACACACACCGTATTTTATTTTATAAGCTGCTTCTTTGCTTAGTGCATTTTCAAGTTGTTACAGCTTTTCTGTGACTGGAAAATACATTGACTGAGTGATGATTGTTTTCACGAAATGGAGCAACATGTAAAGCAATGGCTGTCATTAATGGTGCAGTTATGTAGAGTGTAGCTCTTTAAGACTTCAGTTTTAAATCAGATTAGCACTCGATTAACTTAGAATAGCCCCCAAAAAGAAGAAAGAAAGAAGAGAAAGCCTGTCGGAATAGGAGGAAAATATTAGCATTATGAAACATGTTAACAAGTGGCTGTTAGCACTTTCTGTCTGCATGAATAGCATCTTTAAGTGTTTTATTGGTAAGAGAGTAGAATGGAGTCACATAGAATGGCATTACTTTCCAAATTGGCAAGTTCTTTTAATTCAGACTTCTGCTCGTTATTGTCTACCGGGGAGCATTTATTCACCTGTCAAAATGTACGTCAGGGTGGGGAAGGGCACTGTAGTGTTTCTGGCTACATACATCCTGGGCTGCAGGTGTGGGCATTTGTCCGTTCACTTTGTCTCCTTTCTCCATCTTCCAGTCTCCCCACCCTCAAGAAGAGGGAGAGTCTGAAAGCATCAATGGAGGAAGAGCAATATCATGGTAATTGGTTGTGCTTGGCTACTGTCCCCTGCACAGCATTGGTTATGGGCTTGGGGACATAGACGGGGTAGCAGGGGGAGGGAGGCAAAGGCGCAGGGACCACCAAACGGTGGAGTTTTGTTCTTCCCTAGGTTCTTATTATCTTCTTCTAATGGCTCCTCATAAGCCTTAGGAAAAAGACTCTAATTTGTTTTTTACTGGCCTCTGTCAAGGGCCCCCTACTTTTTTTTTCCGTTTCCCCAAACCAGATGAACCCCCTCCATTTATATTATAATGCAAAATGTTCTTCCCTCTGGGCCTCAGGGCCTGTGGGGAAAATGGAATTTGGCTCCAAACCAATCTGCAAAGCCAAGTGCCCCAGGTTGGGCTGCCTGACAGTTTTATAGATACAGCATTGAGCGGCCTCCTGGCAGTTTGTAATGGTGAAGGTTCACTCATTCATTTTTCAACAAATATTTTGAACAACTGCCATGCGCTGGGAACTGTTCTCATACAGCAGTGGTCAAAGCATTGAAAAAAAATTCCTGCTCTTGGAGCCTTCCCATCCTAGCTGAGAGAGACAGACAATGCATAAATAAATATGTGAATTATATAGCACATCAAATCAAACTGCCTTGGGGAAAAATAAGGTGGGAAGAGGGATAGGGAAGAAGTGGTGGGCACACTTTTAATAGGATGGTTAAGGAAGGCCCGGCTGAGAAGTAAAGGCTCCAAGGAAGTAAGGAAATTGGCCATGTGGATCTGGGGGAAGAGGGTTCCACAGATGCAAAGACCTTGTGCATAGTCTGTCTGGTTGTTGGAGGATCGAGGGGCCCTATCCAGTGAGAGTGAAGTGGAGGGAGGGCTGGTGGAGATCTAGCTCCTTGTAGGCTGTTGGGTGAACTCAGCTCTGACTCTAAGGAAGGGGGAAACCACTGAAGAAGTGACTTCATATGACTTGGGTTTCTAGGAGATTACTTTGGCTGCTTTTTTGAAACTTGAACATGGGAAGTAGTCAGGAGGCAAGATGGTGGTGGCTTGGGCTGGGGTGTTGGGGATGTGAGAAGAGGTTGGATTCTGGACAGATTTTGAAGGTAAAACCAAGGTTGGGTATGGGGTGCGAAAGGAAGAGAACAGTCAAGGAGGAGCCCGAGGTGCTTGACTTAGTGATTGGAAGGGTAGAATTAGCTTTTACTGAGATGGGAAGGGAAGTCTGTGAGAGGTGCTCAAAAGAATGAGTGAGGCCAGGGCTCCTCCTCCTTCTTTTCCTTCCGTTTGGAGACTTCCCAAGACATTCTGTCAGTTGCTCACAGCTGAGATGAGTTCAGTCAAACTTTTAACTAGAGTTCTTTAGGGAATGCTGATATCCTCAAAGCTCCACCCCCGCCCCTCCAATCTTTTCATTCACTTTCTTTCTGTATCATTCTTTAGCTACCAAGACAACTCAGTCTTTTGACTCTGAAATTCCTGCTTTGTTTCTTGTACTTCTTCCCTTTAGCTTGCCTTCTCAGGGCTCAGGTTGAACCATCAGGGATTGCTGGCAACCCATGGGATTTGGAAATGAGCGTGTAAGCTGCCTTCTTTTCCTGGCTTCTCAGAACTGTCACTGCTGTGTGTCTGCTACCTCTAATGACCGTTTTTTGAAGGTGTCTGTGGCTCTGCTGTGAGCAGGTCTGTCGGTCAGCCCCAGGCTGGAATTTCTTGTGGAAATCCTTTGTCCTCCTTTCCACAGATCTTCTCTCTTTCCCCCGTTCCTGGAAAGATGTGGGCTGGCAGATAGAGCGTTTTTCCTTGAAAGGAGAGTGGAGAGCCCTCTAATGGAAAAGTAAAATAATTCTTGGAATCTTCACAACTCTCCAGCTGGCCAAAGCTAAGATCAAGGAAATTATTTGGGGGTAATTAGCAAAAAGGACCTGAGTGAAACAAATTGCATTCTTGCTCTGACCTCAGCTTGGATCTTTAGGTCAGAAGTCTGTGATTTTGGGACTCCGATGAGAAACAGGAGTCAGTATTTCTGTCCAGGTCATCCTTCTTTTGTAGAGGTTTCCAGGCTTTAAGGCTCACAAGAGAACCCCTGACAGATTTCTTTCAAGAGATCAGCTTCATTCTTTGTCTCAAGAAAGACCTTCAGTGTATCTCTCAAGTCAGGCCTTGGTTTTCTCTCTGTCCCCTCTACGGTGCTGGCTCCTCCACACGTAGAACAATTTGTTTGAATGGTAAGTGACCCAAAGAAGAGCCCATAGAGGAGTTCAGGTTGTAGCTCACAGGTCAGGCCCTGTTGCCAAGGAGACCCCCTGGGAAATCCAAGGACCCTAGCCATTCCGAGTTCCTTACAGGTATGAACCATTGTTTTCCTCAGCTGCATTGAGGTGGATTCTTGCTGTCTTCATTCTCATAGTTACACTCCGTGTCTGGTTTGCTGTGATGCCCCATTTAAGTTTTCATTCCTTGCCCACCAGTAATATCTGCCACGTGCAGGGGGAAAGCAGAGTCCCCTTCAGAAAAGGATAAGTCCAATGCAGTGCCACATTGTGCTGTTCCCAGACCTTACAGTTGCATTCCTTTAGATTTGTGGTGGGGATGTTTGTCTTGCAGCAGCAGCTGGCAAGCTCCTTGGCTGTGTAAGAGTCAGATACCTTGACTAGGCTGTGGGGCCTGCCCTTGTTCCTGCAGGAAGCCAGGACTGGGGCTGAACCCTGTGTACCCAAGAATCTTTTCTCTGGCTCCTCTTTCCTATCCAGTCTTCTCTGCCTTCTGAACCAAGTGTGGATGAGTTTTGAGTTTCCTCCTTGTTTTTATTTGTATAATTTGTTCTTGGTTTGGGGGAGAGGGTAGGCAACCCTCTGCTGTCAGCATTTTAGGCTGGTTCTTCAAGATGAAAACTACTTAGCTGTTGCTCAACTACTTTTGTTTGTGAAATAAAGGGCGGTAAGCACCATGACAGGAGAGAATTTCAGGTTTATTGTGATTCCTTTTTTGTGTTTGCCTCTGTCCTGCTCAGTTAGGGCATTATCTGTAACCCCATAGAAGCCAACACTGAAGACCACATGATTTTAAAGCTTTGGAAAGCTGTGAGTGTAATAGTCTTTTGTGGAATGTTTTTTTGTTGTTCTTTTGCTTTAGAAACTGTAATAATAATCCATAGTAATTATCCCATAGTATGCTGTCCTTTGTTACAGGAGCATTGGATTAGTGTGAAAACGTGTCCTGTGTACAGTTTCAACAGCTTGATTTTGCTTCTCCCCCCCCACCCCATTTTCTGTCTTATGCTATTTGGAAGACAATTTCCACATTTCTGCCATATGGCTTCTGAAAGCTGAGGACTTAGAGGCAGTAGCAGAGTTAGGACAGAGAGCTTAGTTCAGGTGGGGAGGAGGCCGTGCATGACAGAGGCTCTGCTATGCAGACAGTGAGCTGTTGAAACAGCTGCCTTTGGAAATAGTTCTTCCCCTTGCCTGTCCTCTTTTCTTGAGAGACTCCAAAACATTTGAAAATGCAAAAGCACTTTGCCAGTTTTTAACTCTACTGGTTCTAGCGTTAGCGCTTCAAGTCAACAAGAGCAAGCAGCTTTTGTACAGATTTTTCCAGCTTTTGAAGGAAGACGAATGCCTCCTTCCCTCCCTCCCTTCCTCCCTTCCTTCCTCCTCTCCCCTCTCCCCTCCCCTCCCCTCCCCTCCCCCCTCCCCCTCCTCTCCCCTCCCCTCCCTTCCCCTCTGTCTTTTTTTGTGCCTTGTTTTGCATTCTGCTGAACTGGAAGAGCATTTAATCCTTGGCCTCCTGTCTGTGGGATATTATGTTTTTTTAATAGTGCTTGTTTATGACTAAGGTCAAAGACAGTATTTCAGAACAAAAATTAGAGTTAGTTCATAATTGAGTACATATGTATGTTACTGTTTATTTTTATAGTTTGCTAATTTATTTTTAAACAGCTCAGTTACACCAACATGTTTATAGCTCTGTTCATCACATGCCTTACCAGTCAGGGTGTTAAAAGGCACATGCTTTTCAATAGTTTGGATCCCAAGTTAAATTAGATAATGCCATCAGGTAGCAATTTAATTACATTAATTGAATGTTTAGGCAGAAAGGTAGTTTTGCAGAGGCTATCATGAAATAACATTTATAAATACACACCTATAAATCTCAGCATCATAGACATTATTTGAGGTTGCTGACAGAAAAATGGATCCATATCAGGCATATAGAAGGAAACATGGCGGGGGGGCGGTTCTCTCATCAATGGTAATGCTGCCTTCACAATTTGGGAGGCTGTTGGGCACAGCCTTTGCCTCAGTGAGCTGCCTCTGTCAATAGTTCTGAGAGGAGACTTACAAAGGCACTTTGGGTGTGGCATTTGTGTAGCTGGGCCACTCACTGAGGCTGAAAAGACGAGACACAGTCCAGTGAGGTCTTCGTCACCTTGGAGGGTCTGTGTGTTGGCATCCTTGGGTTTACCCCCGTGGGGCTCCAAGTCAGCTTTGTTCTGCATCTGAGAAATGCTGCCTTAAGATTCCAGGAGACTCTATAGGCCAGGATGGGAGGCACTGGCAGAGCTTTGTGGCGTAAGATGTAGCAAGCCAGATCACTGCCTTGCCTGTGAGGCTGACTTTTCCTTCAGAGGGAAGGAGTTACGTGAGGAGACCAGAATCACAGCCATTGGCCAACACCTGCCCTGATGCCCGCAGAGGGAGTAAGTGCCAGCATTCGGCTCAGGTGACCATGCTATTTTGAGTGTAGATGTTCTTCCCTACCTTTCTGTGATTTAGTGTGGAGGGTAATTTATGGCTGGAAAAATAGGAGTTTTAGGAGAGCTAATAACCCTTTGCTTATGAGTAATTCATTGTCTTCTCAACACCATCTGGTGTCACTTGGGCCACAAAGCCTAGTGTGTTGTCTCATCGCCTGCAAAACCCACTTTGGGTTATTTGCCAAATACCACCACTCCGCCCTCATGGTGTCTGGCAGGTAATCGGTGGGCCTGCTATTACTTCTGGGGTTTACTGGTTGCAAATTTTTCTTACCATCATTGTTTTTGTGTGGGGGTGTGTGTGTGGGGTGGGTAAGTTCTTGTCTCCTCTTTGCATTAGACCTTTCTATATAGGAGTTAGCCATAAATCCTTACTCAAAATTATAAACCTGTGTGTGTACCCACTCCCATCACAGGGTGGCCAGCTTGTGTCTCCTGCCCTTGGGAGGGTGGGAGCAGGTGGGGAGGGGTCTAATTTCTTAACAATCTTACCTTAATGGTCTGAAGGGGACTGTTTGTCCCCAGAACAAGAGCTTAAGGAACTGAAAGGGTGGGAGGTGTGTGTTTGAGGGGAAGGGGACCCACTAGGTAGGACGAGAAGGTAAAGGGTGGTTGGTTCAGCCTCCAGGGAAGGACAGGAAAGCTGTCATTCCTGGTGCGTATGCAGTGTTTGTCCAGCTGAAAGCAGCCCCACTCGGCTGACTACCTGATGAGTGATTTTCCCCAAGCTGACAGCTTCTCCAGCACTTTTCACCTACAAGTCCGGACAAAGTGCTGTGTTCTTTTGGGGCTGTTATTACTGCAGCAGGCATTTGGAAAAATCTGGAAGAAAGTAGCTCTTAAAGGACAACTTTGAAGCATTTTCTGAGTACCTGTTCTTTTCCTTCTCTTCAATCCTCTTAACTTTTTTTGTTTTACGAAAAGCTGGGCCCATCCCTTTCAAACACCCATTGTGCTGTTAATAGCAAAGAGAGAGATAAAATCAGTGTGTTTTATAGGTCTTGAGTAAGCCCTTTAATGAGCATTGTCCTATTTGAACTTCATCTCCTGAGTTACCTTGTGAAGAGGCAGGAGAAGAGGTATCTGAAGCCCAAGAGGTTTAGTAGCATGCTTGGGTTCACATAGCTGTGGTAGTGGGTATGGGATTCCAGCAGAAGACTGTGTTTAGGTGGAAGATTTGTTTTAACGATTTGAAGTAGGAAGCTGGTGGGGGTGTTTGCTGATAGGAGAGGTAGGTTGATAGGAATTAGGGGGGACAGACATGTGCTTGATATTCAGCCTTTCTGTATAATTCAAGTCTTTACCACTGTGGTTCCTAAGCGCAAGTGGAAAAGTAAACTTGGAGTTACTTCTCAGCAAGTACATAGCTACCTTTCCAGGTGAGCAGCAGCATGTGCTTCTTAGCCTTACTCCTCTCTTGCAGAAATGCTGAGGGAAGGCTCTGAATAGGAGGGTGTGGGGGAGGCAGATATGGAGCTGGTTTTTTCAACAGATGCATTCTTCCGTTTGCTTTTTTGCCATGAACTCGACTTTTCCTGAGTTCCAGGATGCTGTGCTCCTATTTCAAGAAGAACAGGAGTATAAATCTAAAAACCACAGGTAGTCCAAGGTTGACTTTTTTTGTTTTATTATACCTTCCTCTGTGGGAGAGCAGACTGGCAGGTTCAAGTGTTTGATATTCAGATTTGTGGCCTCTTCAGACTTTGCAGTGGGTGGTTGGGCTGAGTGAGGACTCACAGTGATGTAGAAAGGGAAAGGTGAACCCAGACAGACCTGGAAGAGTGTGCATCTTCATCATTGCCCCCGTACACATGTCAGGGGCAGCATTTCGGGGGTTGCTGAGAAAACTGCTCTGTGACATGAGCTGTGGGCCCTGTTCTCTTCTGCTCTCGACTGAGCACCTCTGCTTTGTGTGGGGCATCCTGCCAGGCAAGTGTGAGACAAAAAGGAGACTTGGGGGCCTGTGGCACAGGGACAGTGTGAGCTAAATGGTACTTTCCAGAATTCTCAGGCTGTGCTGTCCAGAGTCATGAGTGCTTCCAGCAGGCAGTGGGAAAATGTGAGATTTTGTTGGTTGGACCTTAACATTCCAGTGACTTTCTCTCCCTTCCTCCCTCCTTTCTTTTCTTTCTCTTTTTCTAAATCAATAAAGTATCCTATAATCAATTTTCAGGAGGCTTAGATGAATGCAGATTTCTGTTTAATTGCAAAAATTATACAAAAAAAATTAAGGTCTAACAGAAGGTCCAGAATATTATCTCTGTCAATGGACGTTAGGTTTGCTTCTTGTCTCTCAGATCTTCTAGACAGGTTACATTAGTTCTCACAAGGTGTCACATTTTCCTGGCAGGAGCTTTAGGTTTCCAGGAGGGTGAACAAAGGCCATCTGGGTGTTGGGTGGAGGCTTTTTAGTCTTGGGTAGGAACTGTTGGGCAGGGAATCTACCAAGACTTTGTAAACCCTGAAGCAGCCACTGGTGTTTGGAGCTTGGTTAGTACTCAGACCCTAGCCCCACAGCTTTTTGTCCCAGACTTGGGCAGTTCATAGGTAGGAGTGAACACCTGTCCTGGGGGAAGATAAAAGAGAGGGTGTAGAGAAAACTGTCAGTGCTCAGAGGAATCAGGCGCCAGCAGCCCCAAGGAGGAAGCCTTGTTCCTGGATGCCTGCCTGGGCTGGGGTGGCATCATGAGTGAGGACTTTAAGAAGAAGTCATATCCCTGGGGGAGTGAGGCTCCTTTGCAGCTACCTCCCACCCTGTCTTTGGCCTCCTGCTAGGACTCAGTGCATGCCCCCAACTGCTTGAAGACTGCCAAGGCTTCAAAACAGGACCAACATGAGAGCAGTGAGGTGCTACCCTCCTAAGGTTGGGAATGTCCACGTTTGGAGGAGGTTGTCTCCTTTGTCATCAAGGCAGCTGTAGTGAGTGGGTCTGGGTCTGTCCTCTCCCCGCTGATACCTTCATGACTAGCCTTCGTCTTATTTTAAACACATGCCATGTGGATTAAGATGACAGACACATTGGTTTTACTCCAATCCAGTATCCTACATATGCCTGGGCCCTAAAAGGTAGCTGTTGGGAAGAGAGTAAGCAAAAAGCCAAACCTACTGTTGAGTTCTTTCTCTCTTTTTTGCCCCTTCCTATCTCATTTTAGCCATGTTGAAACTTGATTCCCTTAGAGATTAAGTGCCTCCACCTGGCCACATAGACTACACTTTATGTCTGTTGTTCGCCAGGTGAGGGTTTTCTGCACTATTGTCTTAACCATGATCAGAGACCCCCTCCCCAACTTTTTTTCTGATGATAATGATTGAAAACTTTTAAAAATATATCAAGAACATTACAATACAAAGGAATGTTGTATTTAGAGAACCTTTTTGTTTGTTTGTTTTGAGACAGGGTCTCAGTATGTAGTCCAGGCTGCCCTTGACCTCACTGTACAGCCCAGGTTGGCCTCCAACTTGTGATCTTGCTTCAGTCTCCCTAGTGCTGGGGTTACAGGTGAGTGCCACCAAGCCTGGCTTTAAATGAATATTTCTTACACTCCTGTTTTAATACAAGAAAGCTTGAGATTGGGTATGAAGAATACTTTTTGTTGGAGGAGGATAAAAGGAGGTAGCCAACAGGCAGGGTAGTTGAGAGCAGAGTGAGAATCCTAGGAGCTGTGTACAGAGAGGGACGGCCCAGTGCACCTGCATGTTGGCATGGCTCTCTGCACTGCTCTCCTGAGTTCTATGAAGTTACTCTGAGTAATTTTATTGGGTCAAGACTTTTTCTGACGGTTTATTTTTCCATTTGCTCACATCCTATGGCAGACAGTCAGGAGTGGCTTTGGAGCTCAACACATCTACGTGCATCTTTTTGCTCTGGTAACTTTTAAAAATCAGGACAATAAAATGTAAGCCCATCAGCCCACGTGGAGGGACCTGATCTTTGATTATTGCTTGAATAAGTGTCTGTACAAATATTTATGATTCTTATAGTCCTGAGTTGTGTTGTTACGACATGCACAGCTGTCAGGTTTCTAGGACTTCTGGTGGCCCAGCTTCTCTGTGAAATGAGTGATATTTTCAGTCTGGGCTTTCCTCCCTAAAGCTTTATTAGCCTGAGATTTCACTCAGGGCATATTACTTTGTTTCATCTTTCACTACTAAAATAATTGGAATAAGAGGTCGTACTGGAAGGTGAAGGGGCAGAGAGTCCAGAATAACTTCTTAGAATATGTCTCCCCATTCCCCTTAATTTTTTTTTGTTGTTGTTTTTTGAGACATGGTGTCACTACCAGGCTGTCCTTGAACTCGAAATCCTCCTGAGTGATAGCATTAAAGGTGTGCACCAACATCCTAGCTCCCCTTCTTAAATTTTTATGTGAGATAAGCACTTGGCTATGAGAGAGCCTTGTGAAAGATCTGTATGTCTTGCCACTCAGGTGAGCCCTCTGAGGGAGAGCATATAAAGCAAGTAGACCATTTGGAAGTGATTAATCAGAGGACAGGAGGCTCCTTCATTTCTCTAGAGGACCCAGAGCTCCCTGGGATGCTTACAAGTGTATTTAGAGATAGATGAAGGCAAAGTGTCCAGCCCAGATTCCCCAAGGGCAAGCAGTGAGGTTTTCGGCCGTTTTGTTCTTCCAGGGATGAACAATACAAGTTTGGAATAAATGAATGAAACTGGCTGCCATTGAATACCAAGCAAGATGAAGGTAGAG
This sequence comes from Castor canadensis, assembly GCF_047511655.1. NCBI lineage: Eukaryota > Metazoa > Chordata > Mammalia > Rodentia > Castoridae > Castor > Castor canadensis. Next base: position 52,542,485 of record NC_133397.1, on the reverse strand, counting down.
TTTCCCAAAGATGACGGAAATAAGTGTAAAGTCGGGTATTTACTGACAACTGACCAGAAAAAAGGTCTGTCTTTAGAAGATACTACAGGGGCATCTCAGCTGGGGCAGGGGGAGACTTCTGTTTTTGAATTAGTTGACCATGAGTTGGGCCAAGCAGTTCAGATTTTCCGCATATTACAGATGAGGAGAAGGAACCCAGAAGTGCTTGCATCCCACCCAACTTTGTTCCTGAGTTCTAGGAGCTAAGAGGCTCCTGCTCTGGCCTGAGTGCTTCACAGATACTCCCATGGCCGTCTCCTGACTGGTGGCACAAGCTGGTCATGCACATTTTACTGATGAAGAAACTGAGGCTCAGAGAAATTAAAGAGCTGCTCAGAGCCCACAGCCAGGAATTGGCAGAAGAGGAAAATTCCAGCTCATTTGCCCAACTTGAGAGCCTGAGTGTTCACCCTACAGACCAGTAGAGCTTGAAGCTCTGTGTCCTAACTCTGAGTTCTAGCTTTGCTGTTCAAAGTCATTACTCTTACATTTTGACTGCTGACAGGTGCTGTCTCTATAGGTAGCAGTTGCCAACCTGGCTCTGGACTTTGTCCTGAGGGGTTGGGAAGAGCGGGGTTGTCTGTCTCTCTCCCTTGGCTCTTGCACAGGGTGCCCTCTGTGATGCCCATTCCTGCTGGGGTGATTGCACTGGCCAGGCCTCCAGCCACTCCCTGCCCTGGTCTGAAGGCTGTCAGCCCACAGAGGTGCGGTTCACGGGGGTGGAGGAGTCAGAGGCAGCATGGCTTGGTGAACTGGTCTCAGGGAACTCACTTGCATCCCTCCCCTCTCTTTCCTGGACTGGACTTGGGAACTTTCCCAGGCCACCTCACAGCCCTGTGCTCTCAGGTGCTGCCCGCAGGTGTGCCAAGCCTCTGGGCCTCTCATCCAGGGTAGGGCATCAGGACACTGGAGCCCCAGCCCTCAGTGCTGGGGCTCCAGTGTCCTGACATGCAATTGCTCTGGCAAGCAGCCTCAGGCAGGCCTGGGCAGAGGACTGAAAGCAGGCGAAGGAGGGAAGGGAGCTGCAGCAGGGTGGACCAGAGACAAAAATCAGTTTGAGTAAACAGCCTGGTGGTGCCCTGGCTGGAGGGGCTCGCCTGGGCTGGTCTGCCCTGGGAGGAGGCAAATTGGCGCCTGCTCCCTTCGAGTCTTAGGCCTTAGTCCAGCTTGATGCCTGTCAGCTGTTGGAGCTGCATGTGAGGCATGAAGTCTGCTGCTTATGGGCTGGGAGAAGAAGAAAGAAGAACTGAGATGGCAAGGCACTAAGTAGCCTCAGAATATCCCCTCACAACTGTACACTATGGCCCCAGCATTGCCCCTTTGGGCCTCGGGGGGCTCGTGTTTCCTGGGGCTGGTGGAGAGGTGCAGGACTGTTGAAGGGATCTCTTGGCCAGCCCTGGCCTGCAGCAAACACTGTCTTGAGAGGGCAGGATTGGAAGGAGCTAGAGTTCTAAAGCCAGGTATGCTCGAGTTTTCACTTGCTAGTGATGGCCACTTGTTGGGCCTCAGGCTTCTGTCTATAAAGTGGGGCTAATCCCCTTTCTGTCCCCCAGGGAGAAATGTGCCATTAGACCCTCACTTGGAGGTGTTACAGAAAGTGCAGCTTCTCTAGTGGATTGTTCCTGAAGGAATGAGGCACCAAGGTCTTCTGACTTTAGCCTGAAGCACATGGATCAGATGTGTATGGCGGGGGAGCCAATGTGCCTGGGTCCTGGAAGCCCACTCAAAGACATGCTCACCCTGCATGTGGCTGAACTGTGCTCCATGTGGACGTCCCAGGCTCTATAGCCAGACACTGTTCTATAGCTTATTGGCTTGGGCCCCTAAGACAGGAGAAGATAACAGAAGGCCTAGAAATCTGAGAACCAGGGGACATGTCAGGGGATCACCCCCTGAAAAGGCAGAGGTAGATGAGCTTCCCTTTGGATGTCTGTGTGTAGAGAGAGTTGGAGGAAGGGAAACTGGGAGAAGATGCTGCTTCTGCCTCTCTGCTTCCTATTCTAGTAGGGAGAAGCCATTTCTGGGTGAGTTAGACAGTCATCTTTGGTTGAGCAAAGTTTACAGGTAATGCAGATATAGGTACAAGGCACATATGCATTAGTATTTAGATTTAAGAGGCTTCACTAAGCAACAGTCTCCAGGCTCCTCAGAGAATCAGCAGTCTGACCAACAATATGGTGAGTCCAAATGACCTTGAATTTGCAGGTGACCTCACTGGCTCTGGCCCCTTCCACTCTTCTGTCTGCTCCCCTACCTTTACAGAGAGCAGATATTCCTTCTTAGCTCTGTGTAGCACCCTAAATTTGCCGTTGGATTTTGAAAAACTCAAGCACCAGAGGTGACTAGATTATGAATTTACTAGGCCACTTCTAGGAAAGGTCAGCCTATGCCTTTCTGGTGCCAGGGTGATGCAATGCTTGGAGGCTGTGTCCTCACCACCTTTTCAGGGCACACCCTGCAACCTTGTAGGGACCCCTCTTTCCAGCCCAGTCTGGGGTGCGCATCTTGTGTGCTTGTTTAGTACTGATAGGGTCTTGGGTTGGGAGGAGTTCTTGGAGCACACTGTTGTGGGTCCTGTGAGCTGTCCCTGAGGTTGTGCCCAGCCTGTAATGTCCAGGGCCTCTTTTACCAGAGCCCCCTGCTTATCACTGTGGGCATTATCTGTAGTCAACACCACCCTGCCCAGGGCTGTGGTGTCCCCTCAAGGAGCTACACACCCAAATGCTGAGAGGCCCATCTTGCTTAGAATCTGACCCAATTCCCCCTCCCCACCTTCCCAGACTTTGGTCTTAAGCCAGCCCTGCTCAGAATAATGTTTTTCCCAAAGACCAGACCCAGCTCCCTAGAGGCTGCCCTGTGGCTCAGTCCTTCACTTACACTGGCCTTCTGGGTTCTATACATAGCAATCTCTGTGGAACCTAGACTTTTATAGGTTCTGGTGGCCCTTGGCTGATGGAGTCGTGTGTGTACAGGCTCCCCTTTCCAATACTTGGGCTACTCCTATCCTGCAGAAGAACCATGATTTCCTTTAGGGCAGTGCACAGAACCCTTTGATAATTTCTCTATTAGATTGTTAACCTATTACATGTAAAGGGAGAAATGGGGCGGGGAGGGGGGAAGAGCCTACAGCGTTCTTTGGGGGAAAAATAATCTCTTTCCTTTGGATTACTAAAGTAGTAATCCAAAGAAGATGACCGGAGAAGATGGGTCTTGAAGGGTTTCAAAGAAAGTAGAGGTGGTTAAATTGCTCTGTAAGCTGCAAAGTGCCATCCAGTGGAAGTCACTGGATATAATATAATCATCACTATTATAGGATGTGGCAGAGAGGGAGGTGGTGACTGGTGAGCATTGATCGAGTTTCCAGCCCATTCCTGATGTTACAGCTATGAATTTGTCTACCTATAACCCTCCAATTCATTTCAAGAGCTGAGGTTTGAGTCTAGACTTCAAAGCTCTCAGATATATCCCTGGCCTGTGGTGTTGAGGGCTGGGTTTTAGGGACTGACTTGAACATAACTTATATATACTTGAGTACTAGTTATTAATATTCTAAAAAATCTGAATGTATCAAACAGAGCATTTAACAGGTTTCATTTTACAAAGCTTTTTGGTATTTTTCCTTTCACCTTATAAAAGGATCCACAGTGGTATACCTTTTCATGGACTATTTCTCTAGCTCATTAAGTGTATACAGGTCATTAACTACTCATTGAAAGGACTTTGGTAGAGAAAAGAGAGGCTGCAAGGAAACTGATTTTTAGCTCTGTTTTAGGGGATGCAGAATTGGGGCCAACAGGTATCTGCTGAGTATTCCCCATGCACTCAACCCTGGGGAAGGAGAGAGCATGCTCCTTCCATCTAAGAATCACAGTCCCTTTGGAATCCAGACTTATCGTGGAGTAATTCTGGAGACAGTCATCACGTGCTCAGTTGTGTTCACTTGTGTCTTGTGATTGTTGTTAGGAAAGTGGGTCCTGCTTTACAGAAATTCAGTCTACACACTGCTTTTCAGGAACACCACTGTCGCATACAAGGAGGGAGATTTGGAAGGAGCTGACCTAAGACTCCCCTTGGGAGCATGGAGAGAGCTCACAATGGTACCAAGGAGGGTGAAAGGGTACCAATTAGAATGTAAGTGTGTGGTCACCACTTGCATTCCAGAAATGGCCCGGGTTGTACAGGACAGGAGCAATGTGCTCACCAACTCTTACAGAGTGGGTAACTGGATCAGTTTTAGGTCTCATGGAAGGGATGTTCTCTTGCTGGCACCTGCCATGGATTCACTTTTGCCATATGCCCAAAGCTGACTAGAGGACAATGACACACCTACTGTCAGACTGTCAGCACCAGCATAGCACTCTGCCTTTGCCCTGAACTCCTGCCTCAGAGGGCCAGTCACTATCCCTTTGGTAACACCCTTGTCTGGTCTACTCTTGCCCTGTCCCATCTGTAGCAGCTTGTACTACCCTGCCAGGCGGGCATTCTGTATGTGTTTGTTGGATTTCCATTGCACAAATCATGCTTTACTTCTCTGGCTTTCAGTACCTCCCTGGGCCTGGTATTCTTGAGCAAGTCCATGTTGCCCTAATCCATTCCCTTCATGCATTTCTCTTGCACAACTTGCAGTCCTCTTGCCTCTTGTTAACCTAAGAGACTTATCAGTGACTTTTCACATTGAGGGAAGCCTCTGAACCCCTTCTCTGTGGTCTGTTTCCTCCTTTTTGGAAATCTTTCCCAGATCTGCATTATGTTTCTTAGGAGTTTTAAAAAAATATTCTAAGAAGATGGAAACAACCATGTGGTTTAGAGCTTCAGAGACATGCAGCATGGTTCAGAGTTTGCTTAGAGTATGCCCTCTCTTGTCAGGACTCTTGCAGTGACAGGGAAGGACACTGAATTTACTGTCTCTGAGCAGAAGGGGAAGTGGGACTTATCAGATACTTTTTATCTATACATGCAGATTCAGGGTTCCTTTTGAATTTTGACTTTTAGGGAACCCCAAACTCAAACCACGGGGACCATAATGCATATACATATCCATTGTGACATTATGAGTATGTGTCACAATAGACAAAGTGTCTGCACACCAACCCAGAAAACAGCCTGACTGTGCCCACCAGCTGAACTGAACTTGAACTTGTTTCTAGGGGTTCTACTTTGAGGTACTAATGGAGTTCACATGCTATTCCTCTGATTTGGAAGGGAGCTAGGCAGGACTTGGGAACTATCTATAGTGACATAGCTGAAGGAAGGCATGAGGCTGATCTCTGTCCCAGTGTACGTAAGTAACAGCGAGTAGCTAATTCCAGTGAAAAGTCTCAGAAGGTAATAACCTTGATCAGAAAGGACAGGTAGCATCCACTCTTAAACATAATGTACCAGGACCAACACAACTTGGAAATTGATCTAGTGCAGGCTAAGAGTTGCTTTTATCACAGGCTCCAAGGAGGGTTTGGTCTCCAGTTGGGGTGGGGTAGAAGAGGAGTGGTAGGTCTCTGGGTTTGGAGTTGTTTGCTTAGTTTGGCCTGTTTCAGAAGGCTCATTTGCTGATGGAGAATTGGATTTGAATTCTCAGTGGGAATAAAATTATTAATGCGCCTTACTGCATGGACTAGATCATCCCAGAGTTGCAAAGAAGTTGAAGGTTCTTCTGTGTGTACTCTCTCCACCTTATTACTATCTGTCCATTTTATCTGTCTGTCTGTTCATCCATCTGCTGTACGTAGGCACCTATCAGGTACCAACCAGCTCCTTTGCTAGCATCTGCATTCCTAACTGACCCATACCTTAAGTCTTACATTTTCCTTTTTCTTTTCCTTCTCTCTTCTACTGACTCAAAACATGCTCTTGGGAAAGGGCTGATAACCTCATTTCTTCTGAGGTATAGCTAATAAATACCAAGAGGTATGTATTTTATTTTGTAAGTACAGATCACTTACTCTGCTCTGAGTTCTTTAGAAATATGCACTTATTTTCCTAACACGTATGAAGAAGATGCTGTTATTATTCCTGTTTTACAGATGAGTCTTTTTTTTTTTTTTTTTAATTCCAGCTAAAGAAATCAAGTTTGGTCCAGGAGGGAGGGAGCAGGAGTTATTTGTCACCACATAACCAGTCTGAATTGCCCCAAGTCTGGCTTTGCCGATTGGAAATTAGACAAAATGAACACTTCTCTTTCTCCTTCCATACCTCATCTTAGCTAGCTCTGGGCCATGTCCACCCTCCTCTCCCTTTCTACCATCTCTGCGAAGGTGGCACGAGATTTTATTAGACATTAGGGCATTAGACGTAATTTACTCCAGCCTCCTTGTTTGAGGTCCAGAGTGGTAAGGTGACCTGGCCACAGACAGCCACCCCCTGCCCCCACTGTCCATTCAGAGACAATGCATAGATGAGAAGCCAAGACTCCTACCTCCCAGACCCATAGCTTCCCACACTACCACTGTGCTCTACCAGCACCATCTTCTCCTTTCCTCTTCCTCAGTCTATTTAGCTAAAGCATCTGTTGCTCCAGGGGTCTTAAGTAATGTATGTGTCTCTCACTCCTAGGGCTTTCTTTTTCAGATTATTGCCAGTAGCAGTCTGTTCTGTTTTCTTCAGCTTCTTCTCCTTGAGTTGTTTCTTTCTGTGTCAGATGACTGATCCTTCTTTTGTCCACTTCCCTCTGCTCCCTATGTCTTCCCTTAATTTGCTTCTCCCACTGTCTGGACCATAGCAGCTCTAGTCTCCAGGCCCTAGCTCCTTCAGAGCCTTGTTCTGTCCCAACTGATGAGGGAAGGGAAGAGTTCCATGTACTGAGTCAGGTTCCTGCACTGATTCTTTGCTCTCCACAGCACTGGGCAGCAGCTGGCACCTGTGTGGTGTTGTCTGACACCTTGATATTGCCTAAGGCCTTTGGCAAGGTAGAAGTTATCTTCAGGACCCCCTGCTACTGTTCAACTCTCCTACTAATGGGGAAGATCAGCCTCACCCTTCTTCCACCTGCACGGGCTCTTAGGGCTTACAACACCAGGTTAGTTACCTCTGACCCAGAAGGGGCTCAGTCCAAACAATTGTCCACTATAAGATGTTTTGCTGGTCTCTTTCCATTATTTCCTTTGTGTACTGGAGAAGTTTCTGCTTGGCATAAGGTGACATTTGGTTGTTTAGACAAACAGATGGCTAGAGCCTTTGGAGTTGAACTCCTCAGGGAATGGGGTGAAAGAGGAGCAGGCAGAGGATGACAAAATGGGGGCTTCCTGAACTCTCAAGTCAATCAGTATTTTTTCTGTGTTCTCAAATGCCTTAAGTATTTACCTGAGAGAAATGAAGATGTATGTACCTGTAAGCTCAGATGTACAATGTTCATTGTAGCATTGTTCATTATAGTCAAAAAGTAACAGCAACCCAAATGTTAATCAAGAATAAACAGCCCTACAATCAAATACATCTCAACAATAAAAATGAAATAGTAATATACTCAACAACATAGATGAATCTCAAAATCATTCTGCTTAGTGAAAACAAAGGTGAACACAAAAGGTGACATCCTCTATTATTCCAATTACATGAAATTCTACAAGACTTAGCAGAAAGCAGATCAGTAACTATAGGGGGTGGGACTCAGGGGAGGGGCTGCACAGCAAAAGGGCATGAGGAAACATTAGAATGATGGACATTTTCTACATCTTGATTTTGGTGGCTGTTGTATGATTGTGTAGCAAAATTCATCAAACTGTACACTTAAAACAATTGACTCACTATAGGTAAATTATGACTCAATAAAGCTTAAAAAAAAAAAAAAAGACCAAGCAAAACACCAACCACTTGAGTTGGACCAGCATGGAAGATTGTCTGTCTGTAGCTGTTAAATGTTTAGGTCTTATTAAGCCTCAGGCCATCTTTGGGGGGACATTTCATGGAAATGAAATGCTCTTTGGTTTCTGAGTAGGCTTCAGAGAAACTTCTAACCACATGGGAGCACATGTGTTTGTGAGAAATGTGTGTGTACTTGTGAGTGTATGAGGGAAAGAGACAGAGGAGGGAATTTATTTCATGCAATTCCAGTGGGCTTCAAAAGATAAAAAAATGGGCAGAATACCCAACTCATCTTACTCACTGATGTGTACATTTTCCTTGGGTGAAGCTCTCAACTGTGTAACTGTCTGTACCATTCCTGAAAAGTGAGTTATTGTTTGCTTACACCACCCGTCTCTCTTTCCAAATTGTCTCTCATGCAGTTTCCAAGGTAGTTAGCATAAATGGGATATCTGAACTTTATTCATTTATTTGGCAGACATGTGGAGTGCCTTTTCTGAACCTGGTTGGTTTCTAAGGGCTCTGCAGATTGGATCTACCTGGCTACCCTCCTGATTCTAGGTCTTGGCTTCCAAGATGGGGTAATGATGTCCACGGTGTTTTGCTGTGGGCACTCAGCCCAGTCTGGAGAATTTCAGTTAGGTAACATTTCAAATAATGGTTAAATTAGCTATTGCCTTAGTTTTTGTTAGGACTTCCCTTTACGACACCTAATAGCTAATGGAGCCCAAGAATATCTATGTTTGTTGCTCTCTGGCATCAAAATGAAATAATTTTTAGTGGTGCTGGATTCAAAAGAGTATTAAAAATACATTTTTAGAACTTAGCCTTTTGTATTCAAGATGTGCTCATGCTGAGCCTAACTTCTTTCAATGACTATGGTTGAAGTGCAGTTAGAGCAGCACGACCTAAAGTTGGGTTTCACACATAAATGATGTTATTTTTTTGGTAACTTTAACAGTCAAGACTTGATCAACCTAGTCCTTGAATTTCACATTTGTTCTTCTCCAGGGTGTGGGGTGGCTGTTTAAAAGAGGGTGGGTATTATTGCTAATCTTTGCGTAGCATAACATGTTACTGCTGCTTGCCTCTTTTATCTGAAAGTTGAAGCAGATATCAGAAGGGAACTGTTTGTGGGTGCTAAGAAGGCTAAAATGACCATATTGAATAGAAATGATCTTTGTCAAAGTAACTTCCCATTTAGGAAGGTAAGTCAGTCACTTAACCATGATTTGTTATATTTGTTGGGTATATGGATATCATTCACATGTGCTATGACATACTTTATTTTTAAAAAAATAAAATAAAAACAAGTAGAATACAGAGTTCCTGTACTTAAGAAGCATGTTGGGAAGACAGAATTAATCAGAGGCAGAGAGAGGTCACAGCAATGGAAGGCCTGGCTATGAGTGAAGGAGTGGCATGCAGACTGAGTGCTCCGGGAGATCGGAGAAGCACAAGGTGAATTATTCATGCTAGGGTGATTAGGTGGATCTTTAGCAAGGCCTTGAAGCATGAACAGCATTGTAGGAAGTGAGAGGGGAAGAAGAAAAGCCAGAAGAGAAATGAGGATAGAATGGATTTTCACTTGAGCAGAACATTTTCGCTGGTGGGTAGAGAGAGCTAAGACCAGAATAGATTTTCAGATGGATTACAGAGTTCTGGAATGGAGGCTTAAGGAGTTGGTCTACATTTTGTAGATGATGGAAAGCTGTTGCAATGCTTTGAGCAAGGAACAAAGGCAGAATTCCAGGAGGCTTACGCTGAGGACTCTATATAGGGTATGGAGGGGGTTGTTGAAGTCCTTTATAAAGTCCTTCATGCTGATGACTCTATGTTGTGGAAGATGAAGTTGGTTGATCACAGTTACTTTTCCCAAATGGAACAGCGCTAAGCACTGAGGAGACTAGCACTTTCCAATCTGGGAACTTTTCACTTCATCCCTACTGTGGATGGGCAGTGGGCAGGCATGAAGTTTAGAAGCAAGAGCTCATGAGGCTCCTTTTTGGCTCTTTGCCCCTCTCCTCCAGCCCATCATGCCAGAAAGTTGTTCAGGGATTGGATAGTATTCCATGATGGTGTTTATCCTTCAGAGGGTATATGATAAAACAAGGCTGGCTTCAAAATCCATATCCTTATGAGCTTCCTTTGGTAACCCTTTTCTTACTTTGGAGGTTATTAGGTTAGTCTGAACTTTAATGAACTTTTTTGGATGGGGTAAAAGAAGGACTGACTAAGGAGATAGTGGATGGGCAGTTGGGAAGGAAAGGGGGACTAGGGACTCAGGATATTAGCCAATGAACAAGAAAAGCAGAGAACCTTAGTGACCCAGAATGTTCTAGAGGAGAACTAGCCTCTTGGATTTAAAATGTCAGAACGTCTCTTCAGCTTCCTACACAGTAGTTCCTCTTCTAGCCAGAATTTTCTTTTGAGACAGGTGATGAGCAAATGAGCTTTTGTTTGTGCTTGTTCACTGGCCTACAGTATGGCTTTTTGTCCTGGACAATGAGGAAGCCGTTTCAATGAAAGGCAGGGCAGCCCTGTGTTCACTGCAAAGGAATAATGGCTTCTAGAAGACTTGGTAACGTTGGAAGAAAACTCCCAGTGGCAGAAATTAATTATAAAGTATAGTAGAACTAGGTTCTAAAGGCTGGTATCCTGTGGATTTGGATGTGCTGTGGGCAAAATGGCATCAAAGAAATAGAATGAGAAATAGTGCAAGTGACTGGCAAGGACCCTATTGGTAGGTAGGCTGGGTAGACCAGCTGTCCCAATGTGAATCTCGTTCCAATTGGAATCGAGTTAGGTGTCTCCACATCATTGTCTCCAAATTCTCTAAAGCAGCAGTTTTGCTGGGGTTAAGATACCCTTGGAGAATTTTTGGCCACCTATTGTTTATGATCAACAACAATTTTTTTCTTTCTGTCTTTGAAGATAAAATTCATTTGGGGTGGTAGTGACTTTGGGCTACTTTTTAACCTTTGGCTATTGGTTTGAAATCTTTTTGTTACTATTTTCGCATCAGCCGAAGGTAGAAACTTTCACTGAATCCCCTGAAGTGTAATAAGTGTTTCTTTTCATCGGGAAAGCAAACTATTTACAGCCATAACAGGGTTTACAATGAATCGTATAAGTGATACTGACTTCTGCGTCAGCAAAAAATGAAACAAAAACTGATCATAGATGACATTACCTAAATGACAGTACCTACGTGTGTCCTTTCTTTCACATTTGCTGTAATCCTGTTATGGCATTGTCCTATTACCTCAAGTACTGTCATCCTTAAATGCTGTCAGATCATAACTGGATTGCCAAGGATGGAAGAATCAGGGAGAATGCAATGGCATTTCCCAACACACCACAGAGATCGTCTTCTTTCCCCTTTCTCGGGGAATTCTTGGAGGAACTCTTCAGTTAAAATCAAGACTCCAGTAGTTTTTTAGGCTTTGATGAAATAGCCAGATTTATTCCTCACAGTCCTAGGAAGGAAGGAAAGAAGGGAGGAAGGAAGGGAGGAAGGAAGGAAGAAAGATTTTCTTTTAACAGCCAGTGAGATAAAGTCTTCAGGATAATTTTAGTGCTTCTCTGTAATGAAATGAATTATAAATATTATTATTGTGTTTTAAAGACCGGAGTAAAAAATAATAGCAAAGGATCAAGATTTTAATGTCTAATTGTTTTTCCTAATGTTTCCCCAGACCTGGTTAAGGGAAGACCTTTAGAGGCAGGCATTATGTGACATCTGACCATTCCTCCTCTTATGTGTAGGCCAACTTCTTATCCAGCTTTTCCATAAAAGGTTCCTAAGTTTCTAGTCTTCACCTTTCTGCTGCTTCCTTGTATACAATGGTTAATGGGAATATCGTTACATTAAAATTAGCCCCTTGTTTTTTGCATTCTACCTCTCATAAATAAGGGAATGATAGATGGTTACTTTGAACACCCTTGTTAAAGGTTTGTTTGGGTACCAGAAAATAGGGCTAACTTAAGAGAGGCCAGCTAAGACTTCTTTTTCATGTCTTTTTGGATTTTATAAGGACATCATTTAGTTTTTCCTTAATGTAATTCTGTATTCATTTTTAAATAGCTAATGTTGATTAGTATATTCTATTATTTATACCCTTCCAGAAGGATCCTGAGGGAAGATAATCTCCATTTGAGATTTCCATACAGATGACAAAAAAGTGGCTGCCCACTGCATTGCTCTCCCTGTGAAGTTTTCTTATACTCGTGGTGTGCGGTGTCATGGGGTGCAGACGCCCAAAAGCCTGGTTGGAGGTGCATATTGCATTCTGACATTAGCATGAAGAACTTTGCTAATTGACTTGCAAAATATAGGTTAGGGAGTTTTATGGGATATCAAATTATCTTACACTTTCTCTGATTAAAGACAAAATATTATATTAAGTAGATCATTACATGGGTAAAAGGTGAGAACTTCGTGCACTTATGAGTGTCACGCTGTCTCTCCCCATCCTGCCTTGTGGCAAATAACGAATTGAAGGCAGGCAAACTCACTGTTCTGGATGTCTGAAAAGCCACATTAGGTTTATTAGGAAGGGCGTTTGCCTTAGCTTTGATTTTCCCGAGTCTTTTTCATTCTGATAGAATATTCATCTAAAAATTAAATATTAATTGGCTCTGATTCCATGTCTGTTAGTGGGGAAAGGGGGTGTGGGCAGCAGGCAGAAAAGTGGCTAGGTTTGAGAGATAAAATGGCATGTCTCAGGCTGCCCATGAGTTGCATTCATAGGGCCCTGCTGAAATGTTGCTTGGGAAGGGATTGGGTTATTCTAAGTCTGGACTACTTCTTTGTCATATTCCCATGCCTTGGTCAGAGTTTCCATGTGTCTGGCAATAACCTACCAGCTAATAATCCAGGATGCTAACCCATTTCTGTGCATTATTTCATGTCTAGCATGTCTGATGTACCCGTTTTCGTCAACATTTTAGATGAATAGGTCTTTAGAAATTATTCTTAAAATGTGTGTCTAAATATGGTTTCTTACTTTAGTATCTAACTACACATATGTGTATAAAGTAAACTCTAGAATTGGACCTCCTGTTATCCCTCATTGTGTGAGAAGACATTGTTGCTAATTGGAGGTGGGGTAAGGTGGGCTAGTAGAGCCCTATTTGGTGTTTTGATTTGATGTGGGGGGGAAAAGAACAAGTCACAAGTCACTGTCTGGAAGTGAGCCATGTGCACCCACAGCACAAGGACCAAGAGCCCCTGTGACAGCCCCTGCAGGAAACCTTGCCTTCAGTAGCCACTTGGACATGTCCATGTCAGAGTGGAGAAGAGCTCGTCACAGTTCTCTGTTCTTGCCCTGCTGGTAGAACAAGGGTCATAGAAATCTTTCAGTATATAGAAAGAGATCCCTAAATATATTAAATAAATCTCTATCTTTTTTTTTTTTTTTTGCTGATGAGGGAGAGGAGAACCAGAGCTAAAGTTTGGAGAAAGAAGGCTGGGGAGGGAAACACCCAAATGACCACTCTCATTCCTCCTCTTCATGTTGAAAATGGGAACCAGATGTAGTCATCTCTTTGGTGAAGGCGAATGTCTGGAGGACCTGTGATTGCTGTGTGACCTTAGGGAAATACTTGCCTTCTCTGGGTTGAGCCAAGCCCTTTGTTCACAAGGGGTACTGCTGGTATTTATAGACTATGTGTGACAGTCCCCAGTGAAAAGCAACTTCACTCCTCACCCCAGAATAGCAATTGGTGTTTTTCATATCTAGGTTGCTGGGACAGCCTGGGAAGCTAATATTCGGCAGCTTTGTGACGTTGGATGGAGCGTTTTCTTTTAAATGAGTTGCTCGGCGTTTGCCACTGTTCATGTTATTTTCTGGGCCTGGGTTTATTTTTCTCTTACAGTCAGGATGTAAAAGATGAGCGGTCTGGTCTGACTCATACCATCACGTTTTTTCAGTTAGCTTAAGGCATGGAGGCTTTCCCTGTGACTGACGTCTGGCATTGGATGGTCAAGCCAGCAGCAACAGGGTGTCTATGGAGGCATGGCTCTGATGGGGTTAATGGCCTATGGCAGCTGCCACTGATAGCATCCTTCAGCATTCTTGCTCCACCTTTCATAGACCCTGTGCCACAGTGAATTCTAGATTTGTGTGAATGCATAGTGGGACCCAGGGCATCCCACCCTGCCCCAATCAATTGATGCTGTAAGCCAGTTACTGCAAGGCTGGATTCCCGTTGGTCTGCAGAGACTTCAAGGAAGAACCTAAGGGCTTGTTTAGGGAACTGGGCTTTGGCCTGGTGAGATGAATCTATTTGGAACTATGGCTATGAGGACTCGCTTGTTCCTCTAGGACTGTGTCTTGTTATTGGTGTTGGTGGGGTGTGCAGATAGTTTTTACATCCAAATACTGGTCTCAGTTTTGGTCAAGTCCTAAGCAAGTTTCACAGAGGATTTCTTTTTAGCTTGAACTTGATGAAATTTAGAGTATGTACATTCACATACGTGGTCACAGAGGTTCATTGCTCCCCTTGCACATCTGCCCCACACTGAGCGAGCTTTTCCTCAGTGAAAATTCCTCTCATTTTGAGGTCTTACATTGGAATGGTGATGAGGGCAAGAAACTTCAGTCCCATATGTATTTTTGTGTGATGCTTTAACCTTTCCTTTTGTCTGCCATCCAAGGTCCCCTTCCCTTAAGAAAAACTCATGAGCCATGCCAGCAATATAGACCTGACCTCAACCTCACCAGGTGCAGCTGCTGACCACTGCAAAAAAAATGGAGACTATTTTTTAAAAAGGAGGTGGGAGGGCAGTTTCTGTTCCACAATCACTGCTGTTTGAATCAAAAACAGTCTGGTTTATCTGTAAAACTGACTTCCCTTTCTGGGGAACATATCCATTTCCTGTAGCAGACAACCCTGATTGTTGGGGTGGGGGGGGTAAAGGTGAGAGCAGGTTGATAGTAGGAAGAGAGGATGGTGCAAAGGAGAAGAAGGGAAACGAGAAAAGGCAGGGGGAGAAGAGAGCATTGAATTTTAAGCTCTTTTCAGTCGAACGTGAGTGCAGATTTCATCAGACTTGGTGGCTGTGGGGAAACAGACTGTGGGACCTTCTTGTAACTTCCTGTGAAACTGCCGTGGTGACTGAATTCTCTGACACTGTCAGAGTCTGAACAACCCTGCCAGCTCCTGGAAGGGCAGCCCAACAACTGTCACAGGCGAAGCATCAAAAGCATGAGCTGTCGATAGTGACCTGCATTTGCAGAAAATCTGAGGGCTTCCTAATTAACAGAGGAGCTCTAAATGAGAGTAACGCGGCTCGACAAGCCCCCTCACACGCGGTAAGTGTCACCATGCAGATAATCATTACATCTAACAAGCTTCTGACTCTTAGCAGAAGCTATGAGACCAACTCACTTACAATGCAGTTCAGTTGCAAGGGGGAAAAAAAGGCAACCCAAGAAAGAAAAAGAAGGAAGGGAAGAAAGAAATAACAAGAAGGGGAAAAAATAGGCAAGAAGAATGAAAAGAAATCCGTACTCTAGTGCTTAGGGCGAATGCTCAGAGCCCCTCCCCAAATTCTTTGTTGCTAACTATAGCATTCTGATACATACTGTGTTTTAGATTTTCCTTACTATAATCTATATCTGCTAATATTCCAGCTCATTCATTTGATGTTTCCTGGAGACCAGCATACTCTGAGTTATTTCTGACCATTGAAGCATTCCACAGGGTCTGAATTGTTGAACATGGTGTGCCAACTTAAATATTACAATCAAAACATGTTCCATTGACAACAGTTGATTTAGGTTCTACCTTGGATGGAGAAACAGACTGGGCTGAAAGGAACCGCAGCTATACCCGGGGACTTGCATGAGATCATTTGGGACTTGCCTGGACTTAGACCTGCTGGCCCTGGTCGGGGATCTCTGCACAGAGCAGGGACATTTGAGTCTGATTTAGGGAATTGATTTAAAATAACTTTCAAAGGCCTGAACGGAGCTGACCAATTCTGTGTCTTCTTTTTCTGCATTCTTTCTGTCAAGACCATTTCTCTACTCCCTGTGAGGAGATGTATATTAGAGGGTAAAAGGCTGTGAACCTCAATTGTTGGCCAGCATTGTTCAGGAGGCATAGCACTAAGGAGCAGCCCTTCTCTCGCCTGCATTGCTTCTTCCAAACTCTCCACACTATCCTTGCAATTATTCATGGGAAATAAAATAATATAAATCACGCTGCCTGAGTCTTCTCAAACATCTCACAAAGTAATCATAGGCTGAAGTGCAGATTTTCTTGCGGTGCCTTTATCAGTAAATCAGATTTGAGCATTTATCAGCGAAAGTTAGATTTAAGCATCATTCCTGTAAGGTTTGAAAGAAAGAAGATTTGTTTCGGTGGGGACTCTGCCAATCAATGATCTTCCAGCTTGACTCTGCTATCAATTATTGCTGCAATTATTTGTCTAGTTGGATATTTAAAATGTCATCAGAAAGAGATGATTACATATTCCAGAAAGCAAGGCACTGTATAATCAGATGAACTGAATCCAGTTAAATGTAGTGTGGGACCAACCTGTCTTTCAAAGTACAATTCTTGAGCTACCAGGGAAGCAGCAGCCTTCTGCCCTGCTTTCAGGAAGCTGATCTTAACCTTGGGATGCAGTGTGCTGTCAGGTTGGGCGATACTCAATTATGGGAACTTTCCAAGTCTGAAAATGGAATTGCTCCTTCAGAGACATGAGAAGTGCATTTTGGTTATCTCGTTCAATTCATCTGCAAATCTATAAATAAGCCATCCCTCTATTCTTCTTGCTTCCTGTGGATTTAAATGCCAAATCCTGATTTGTGGCAAACTTGTCACATGCCCCTTTCCCACTCTCTATGCCTGGTGCTCAGGAACTAAGCAGTGGCGTGGAAATTACAACTGTTTGGAAGCCAAGAAAAAGCTCCATTTCTCACTTTTCTCCAGTTCCGGATATTCTCGGCCCTGCTCCATCTCTCAGCCTCCTCCCCACACACCTCCTCCACTGCACACCCTCCTTCTGTCTGCTCCATGAACAGGAAACTGAAATACAGCTCCAATTTTTTTTTTTAATGGAGGAAGAGAAACCACAACCTGAACAAACAGCCCCCCGCCAAAAAAAAAAAAAAAAAAAACCCTCCAACAAAACTAAACTCCCCAGATAGAGTGGCTCTTGATATTCTGAGCATGAAGAAATCCCCCTTTAGCAGATCTGTTTCTGTTTGTGAGTCCCAAGTGTCCCAGGAGCTGGATGTCAGATCTGAAAGTGGCAGGCATACCCTTAGCTGGGAATCATTGGTTCATCCTTATCCTTTCCACCCTAAGATTAGAATCAAGGTTGTTAGGAAGGTCTCTGGATTTCAGTGGGTTTCCTGAGTTTGAGAATTTTCTGTGGCACTGTCTGTCTGTTGAGACTTTTCCCAGTTTACTTCCCAGAGTGTACTCTGAGATCTTACCACTCTAGGACTCTTTACTGGAAATCTGTTAGAGAATTAATATCACCTGTGACTTAAAAAAATGAATAAGTAAAATCGAAGAAGTCTTTGAAAACATTAGAGGCCTGGGGTTGAGGGGACTTTTGAAAAATCATGAGTCAAATACTGTCTCCATGCACTCACTCATAGCCAGGGGCCAGCTATGGACAGTTCTGTCACCCTTGTCCCTCCTCCTCCTTCACCAACCATGCCCAGACTCTTTAGCTTGTGGCTTGGGTGGCTTCAGGTCCGGCCCAGGTTGACCCAGGTCAGCCTGATGCTATCACCCTATTGGGGGCAGAAATTACTTTGCCCCTTGAAAGCATGTTTATATGCTCGTGATAGGTGAGGTGGGTGAGGTATAGTTTGTGGAAACCACAAAACAGAGGTGTGAAGGGTCTGGTTTAGCTTATAAGAGGCAGAGGTTGAGGTCCTGGGTTCTGAATGATTTCCTGAGATCCTTGTTCTGTTTTTGCTTTTACAAAACTGGATGTACTTTGTTTCTCTAATCATATCTCCCAACAGGTCACAAGCAGAGGCGTGTGGCTGTGCATGGACATGGCGGGAAGGGAACCCTGTCAGGGGGGTCTCCCAATCCCCATAACCATGGTTTCCCATTCCACAGCGCTTGCTGGTCACTCATCTAGGAAGTCCTGACTTCCCAGAGCATGCCGAGGCTTTGCACTTTCTTCCCTGTGCTGTGCTTTGCCTCCCTGAACTGTACCAGGATCTGCAATTTGAGTGACAAGGTGTAGGCTGCTGCAGGTGTTCTACCTGCATCTGAGGTAGGGAGGAGGATGAGGGCAGCCAGCCAACCTTTAATGCACTTTCCATGGCCAGCTCCCTAGACATATTTAAGCCCCTTTAGTGGAGCAAAACTATTTAGAACTATGGGTTCCAAATAGGAACGGATGGACTTTACACTGTTCTGTTTTGGGAGGCTGGAAGGTGGGAGGCAGGTAGGAGATGAGAACAGAGGAAAGTATGGAGGGCTGCTTTTGAAAAAAATCAGGAGGGGCAGAGGAAAGGGACCCAGATTAGTAATTGGTACGAATTTACCAAAGACTTAAGGAAATTTGTCATCCATTGTGGCTCTTCTGTGTAATTATACAGCATTTGAAAAGTGAATTATTAACCTGATTGTCCATAACAACCACTAAGTAAATATACAATTACAAATCGCCAAAATAGTTCAGTGAACTGATGGGCCAGCAGCCACTTCCAAGGGGCTGTAATCCTCTCCTGGTTCAAGGCTGACCCAGGGGATCCTTGGTTAGTAAATCATTTACTAGGGAGACTTCAATGCCTTTGGGAAGAGAAGGTTTCCCCCTGGTCACTGTGGCTCTGTGGCTGTGTCCTCCCAGCTGGTTTAGAAGAACTCTTCAATGAGAAAGAAAAACTGCACTGCATAGTGCTTGATTTCTAAGTATTTACTGAAGGGCTCTTCTTTGCCCACGCTACAAGGTGCCTGGCCATCAGAGGTAGATAATGTAGCTTGGAGTCTCAGGCTTGAACTTTAGCTGGAGAACCAATGGGAGACACAGGCTGATGACATGGAACACTGGATTGAACAGAAATGCAGTGAGAACCAAGGTCAGAAGAAAGGCAAATCCTTTGCAGCTTCTTGCATTGTCTGACCAGTTGGCTTCATGTCTCTCGCCCCTCTGACCTTTGTGCTGCCATTCCCCCCACCCCTTTCTCAATGCAGAGGGGCAGTAGTCTTAGTGGGGCCTCTTCTAGGGGAAGTCCAGAGCCTGCTCCAAGCTGGAAAAGCTGCCAGAGTCAGCCAACAGCCGCAGGCCATAAATGCAAAGTATGATTTAACAAAAGCAGCTTTTGAGTGAGAAAGCTGAGTGGAGTTGTCCCAACCTGTCAACTTCAGATTTCTTTCCTCCTCTCCATAAATCAAAAAACGGTTGGTGGAAGGGAGGGATAGAAGCGTTTCATTTTCAGATTTTGTAAGAAAATAAAATCAAATCAAAAGAACCTGTCCCACGTTGCTACCTTACATGCCAGGTTTGAGCCTGAGGCAAATTTTTGTGGCCATGTAATAAGCCTTTTTAAAATGGTGACAGACCCTTGACTCTTTGCCTTGAATTACCTTGATAAAAGACATTTTATTGCGTTAGAGCTGGGGCAGGAGTACAGGACAGTTCTTGCCTGGTCGGGTCTCTTTGAAACCGCATCAACCTGCTGTCCACACTCCCCACTGCCTGACAGGGTTTGAGCACCATGGCGGCAGAGATCTGTGGACTGGTGACAGATCTGGGGGCTTTCTACCCAGCAGTTGAAGGTTGAGGCTCTGGAAGCAAGAGGATTTCAGCCTGAGGGGCTTGTTAAGAGAGAGTGGAGTCTTTGACATTCCCAGTAGACGGGAGATATCTTGACATTGGTGGCCTCAGGTCAGCCTCTTGGTTGGGACTGCATGGAACAAGAGGGTTTCTGAGCATGCTGGACCTCCTAGACTTCACTTCCCCAACAGTCTCAAAGAGATTCAAAATAAAAAAATGATCCATGGGCTCTCATTAGCGTCCCACCTCACCCCCATGCCTGTAGATTGTGGCCCCATTGCCCAGAGAAGCCAGGTCTCCACAGCTGAATTCCCCAATGGACCTATCTAGGGGGTAGAAAGGAGTTGACAATGGTGCATTCTTTGCTTCGGGAGCTTGGAGGTGTCTGGGACCATGGCATGTTACTTCCTATTACATTGTTACAGAATTAATGAATCCTAGAACAGCCAGCAGCATCCTACCCTGAAGCCTGGGGCCTCTCAAGTGATTGCAGATAGAACTTGCAGGCATCTCCTTCTTGTTCAAGAAGCTCTTTCTGGATTGGCCAGTGATATAAATGAATGACTCGAAATTAGATTAAAAACCAGGGAAATAACCACGAAGCCAAGAAAACAGGCCTGACTATTGTTCCATGGGACTCTGTTAGATTAGGGCTGCTGTGTGCCTGGAGGTGGGAAGGTGCGGAGGGACTGAGGAGATGTAGCAGTTGCCGCCTGCGAGAGGCCTGTTTCTGAAAGAACTTACTGTCATGGGACAAGGCCTGGCCTCATAGCACCAAACCTCCTGGATTCAGCCTCACCTCAGGCGAGAGGGCAGCCTGGTTTTGTTCCTGAAGAAATGTCGGAGGCTGACCTGGTAGACCTTTTTTTTTTTCTTTTGAGCTTTGAAGCCTTAAATTAGTTCTCATAATTTCAGAGCAGTTCTGTGTTAACCATAGGACATAATAGGTTTTAGTTCTGGAGAATCGCCCATTCTAGTTCTAAGAATCTCTTGGCTAAGAATGTCAGAACTAGATCCTTAGCCTGGACCTTCCCCCTTTTCCTGAGGTAAACACGGCATGTTACAGTCCCACAAAGGCAAGTGATTGCCTGAGAGTGGTAGTGACAACACAGTCTGCTGTGGCCCACCTTGGGGGCTCCTGAGGTGAATGGTGGTCCCCAAGTGGGTGGACAGAGTTCTAAGATTCAACATTGCTCTCGCTGCTCCCAGTAGGACACTTCTGAGATCTACTCTTTACCCCGTGGGGAGGAGAGGGTGTAGAACTTCCACAGATACCAGGCCACACTTCCAGAGAAGGGTGAGGCTCAGAGGCGGGACTCTCTGACCCTGTTGGCAGCAGACAAAGTATGTTTGAGCCTTCTAGGGGCTGCCCAATCTTCTGGCCCCCTTCTCCATTAAAGTATTGCACACATCAGTCATGGAAGATAAGTCCAGAAAATTCCCCAGCTAGCTGGTTTGTTGTGCTGCCTGCCCTTGCTCACATCTTCTGCCCACGTCTCTCCACATCTTACCTTCAGCCTCCACAGTGCCCAGAACAGAACACGAGGGTCTCCCTATAAGAAGACCTTCCTATAATAGCTTATTCTGCTATTTTCTATGGTGATACAGAGGCATAAATGACATTTGTTGTGAATTGACACAGATAAAAAGGCTAGGGGTGGCCCCTTCAGAGTAATTTGGGAGTTGTGTGTTCTGCTGGCTTTGATAGACAAGCCCTTCTCTGCCCTGGCAAGTGTTATCAGAATTAAACGTTGCCTACGCAAATGGTCATTCTGTTCAGATCCATGTTCACAGCCTAAATGCCTCTTCCTCCCTTCAGTTGAAAATCTATGTTCCACTTTCTTTAAGCATCTAACATTTAGCTGGGGGAGGGGAGGTGTGTGTGTGGTTTCAAGGGATTTCAGGTTGCAGAGGTGGCGATTTTCCATGCTTTTCTTCATTTCTTGGGTGAGGTGTCTGAGAATTCATTTGTGTGTGGCTGAACAAAATGGGGTGCAAGATACATATTCAAGGCAACTTCCTTTACCATTCATTTCTTCCTGTGCTCACAGAGGCATTGACTTCACCTGCGCCCCATGTTAAAAAGGCCAATACACACGAAAATCTCATCAATGGAAACTGATAAATTAGAGGGTAATTTTTCACATTACAGAAAGATTGTTAACTTTTCAAAAGGTTTCACCGCAGGGTTCCTTTAACAGTGAGTTCCCCCCACTGAATTTAAAGTGTTTGTTTACAGATCATTAACTACTTGACAGAGAGGATGTTGGGGTGGGGGGGACTCACTTAAAAGGTAATGTTGGAAGTCCTGCCAATTTTCAGTGAGCCTGTGAGGGTGACGAAACCTCTCTGAAGTTATTTTGGTTAGCAGATGTGATTCAGTTTACAGAAATTCGTTTTATACACAGGCTTTTCAGGAACCCTGCACACTGATTGAGGGTAGGGACCACAGGGCGCCAGGGGCTTGCCACCTCTGCTGGAGGTGGCTGAGGAGAGAACTCAGGTTTCTTAGTGTCCTGTGTGTGCTTTTGTGAGCACTGGTGCCAGGCTCTGGCGGGAGGCCAGCTTTTGCCACTGGCCTTCTGGCGCAGGCCACAGAGACCTTTTCCCTTGACATTTAGCCTGGGTGTGTGGGAAGTTTCTTCCTGTTCTCTGACCTTCAGTCTCATTGGTTCAGGACTCACCTGGGTTTCCTTCTCGAAGCTCAGACAGGATGAACTTTGCAAGTCAGTGTCCCAAGAGGTTGAAATCCACCATCAGGCTCACTGTCTCAGTCTAAGAATTAGCCCGGGGCCTAGGCCCAGCGGGGTTCTTCTGTAGATCCCACCTAATCCCTGCAAAGTCCTTTCCTGCCAGTTTCTAGCATGGCCCAAGGAGGCTCCAACTGGCTTGGGAAGCAGGAGAAGGAAGTCACCCACATGATCCAGCCTTCTCTTTTTAAAGTTGAGCAGATTTAGGGCCAGGAAGGGAATGGGATTTACTCATGGTGAGAAGTGGCTGATGCACTAAGGTTCCTGGCTTTGCTCCAGCAAGAAAAGAATCTGGGGAGGTGCTTCAGGGAGACTCTGGGCAAAGGCATTTTTAAAAGTAGTGCCCAAATTTTCCCCAACAATGTAAAAAATACCTCTGATACACACACACACTCCTCAAACAAGGGCACAGAACTAAGGTTCCCTCTATCTATCTACCCCCATGCCTTTGAAGAGAAGAGGGGAAATTTGGAGGGAAGGTCAAGTTGATGATGGAAGGGACAAAGCAGTGTAGGAAAATCTCAACATTTCTTGCACAGTCATTTGTTGCAAATGTTTCAGCAAGTACAGCCCATCTTAAACTGGCAGTGATACATCTGAAATAGATTATTTAAGCCAGGGAGGCAGTATTGCAAAGAACACGGCTATCAACACTAGTTTGTCTGACTCAGAGGAATAAAACATAGTGGATTCTGCCTTAGACCACCCACCACTCATCAGGGAAAGAAAAATTCGAGGTGGTATAGGAGGGGGGTGGACAAAACAGGACAGATGAGTTTCGCAATAGTCCACATGGCTGTGTCGCTTATTTTAAGAAATGTGGCATTTGAAAATATGAACTTGTAAAAGCTAAAGACTTCACAAAAGTCCTCAGAGGACTTCCTTAGATGACCCTAGTCACTGCTGACTATGGATGAGTGGGTGCACAATGCTTTGATTTCAATGTAACTGCCTATTAAGTCCCTTTTACTCTGTACTCCTTGGGCTTTGCGTCTGCCTGAACATCCACACCTGCTTTTTCTATGTCTAGAAAGTCCTTCTCTTAACTCTCCAGGTCTACTCATAAGTTACCTCTTCCCTAAGACCTTCTGCCCTCCCTTCCAAAGGGAAGTCGTCAGCTCTCTGTGTCTGGTGGGTTTTGCATTCAAGGATTCAACCGATGTCAGATTGAAAATATTCAAAAAATTGCAACTGTTCTGAGTGTTTTGAAGAGTTTTGAACATTTGAAAATTCTGAAGATTTTTCTTGCCATTATCCCCTAAACGATACAACTATTTACTTAAACATTTGCATTGTTTTAGATGGTATAAGTCACGTAGGAATGATTTAAGTATATGGAGATGTGCACAGCACATATAAATATTATGCCTTTGGATATGAAGGACTTGAATGAGCAGATTTGGGTATCTGAGGGGGTCCTGGAATTTACTCCCCACGGATACTGAGGATTTACTATAATTTTTCTTCCTTTGGGTTTCCACAGCAGTTCCTTCCTTTCCCCTCCCTCCTTCCCTCCCTTCCACTGTCTCTTTCCTTTCCTTTTGGCAGTGCTGCAGATTGAACTCAGAGCCTTGCACTTGCCAGACAGTTGCTCTACCTCTTGAGCCACCTCCCTCCAGCCCTTTTTGCTTCATCTATTTTTCAAATAGGGTTTTGCTGTTTATGTCCAAGCCTGCCTGGATTGTGATCCTCCTACTTAATCTAGATCCTTCTACTTATCTTCCTGGTATGCTTCCTGCATTCTAGGACAACAGGTGTGGGCCACCATGCCCAGCTTTTATTGATGAAGTTGGGGGCCTCAAGAACTTTTTGCCTCTGCCTCCTGTGTAGATAATATTATAGGTGTGAGCTACTGAGTCTAGCTTCCATAGCAGTTTTTCTATGCCTCTCTCATGACACACTTTCTATGCTGGAGTAGGGTAATTTCTGTCCAGGTCTTATCTTTGCTAGATGAAGGCTCTGTGGGGAAGTCTTTCTGAGTCTTCTTCTCTGAGGCTAGCTCATTGCTTTGGGTATTGTAGGTGCTCAGTAAATATTTGTTGAATGAATGCATGAAAGAATGAATGAAGGGAATCTATCTTGGGAACACACATTTTACATAGCACAGTACATGGCTAAACAAACAAAAAAATTGTCCTAAGACAATTTGTCTTTTTATACAGCTGTCATTCCAGTCTCCTACATAAGTCTAAGGCAAAAGCTTGAAGTGTAATAAAAATTTATCTAATTCATGATCAAGTGAAAATACTTTGGGCCCAGAGCCAAAGAATATTACTGGAGTGAACTTTTTTCAACACCCTAAATTTAACCAGCTGGAATTCTTTTTTTAAGTACCATCCTATTCAACCTTTTGAAATGAAGGATTTGCCTTTTAGTGGGAAATCTACATTTCAACACAAAGATGGAACACAATGTCTCTGGTTTAGTTATTCTTCAAAAAAGCAAGCTTTTTTTTTTTCTTGAATTATATGCTTTGCTTATGTTAAAGACACAGATTGCAGAAAATTTTGTTTAAGCCTGACAGATTGGTGGCTTGCATTTTTTGCATTTTTATAGATAAAGGGGCATGAAAGATGTCATCTCTTCTTCTTCCCTTATCAAGAAAAAGCCTAGGAGGAGAACGCTTAAAAGGTGAAATTAGTAACTTGTTTGGATAATCACAGCCCTAAACAGAATAGGAGAGAGAAAGAGAATTTAAATGAATGATTGATGTAATTGAAATCACTGGTGAAGTATCAAGCAATGCAAAGACAGTAAGCAAGTTTTAGAGAAGAAATTTTGGAGTGTGGTGTCCAGAATCTTTGCTTGCTTCTGTTTTTGCAGAATGGACTTTATTTTTTTGTGATGCTGAGGATCAAACCCAGGGGTTTGTGCATGCTAGGCAAGTGCTTGACCACTGAGCTACTTGGTTTTATGAGGCAGATTCTTGCTATGTAATTCAGGCTGGTCTTGAACTAGAGATCCTCCTGCCTTCCCCTACTGAGTGTTGGCATTACAGGCATGTCCCACCACACCTGGCTAAAATACAGGTTTTAAACAGGGTTTCCATTTGCTAAAACCTTAGCCAGTAAAAAATGCAATGAAGGAAAAAAATGGTCATGTAAAGCTCATTTTTAGAACAAAAGGGAATGTGATTTTTGACAATATCAGAAGATTAATTAGGAATTCTGTTTGCTAGTGACAAAGCTGGCACATTTTCAGTCCAGATTGACACAACTAAAGACACAGGCATGGGCAGTGTTTGCTCTAGAATACTCTGATAAGTCAGAGGATCTCAGAGAAGAGCTGCTAGCCAAGGTAAATGCAGGGTCAAGAGCTCAAAGTGGCTGACCACAAAGGACATTTCAGGGGATTTGCTTTCCAGTTAGATAAAGAAGCTGCTAGTCCAGACTAGCTGCACTCTTGTTATTTGTGTGGCTTGAATACAGCCACTGGATCAGAATTGGAATTGGTTCCTTCAAGGAACATCACAAACATTCAAGAGGTGTTTTAAGTGTAGTCTAGAAGGTGTCTAATTAGAGGAGGGAGGGCGTGAGGATTCTAGAACTGGAAGGGACTGTACACTTCCTTTATCTGGCCCGTCACCAATATAGAGATCCTTCCTACTCATGGTGGGTTGTCACACATTCTCTTTCTGAAGACCCACAGTGAAGGGGAGGTGAAAGTTTCATAAGATGATCTGCTCCACTTGAGAACACAGTTCTCTAAACATGTACATTATAGATAGATAGATAGACAGATAGATAGATAGAAATACAGATAGATACATATACACTTACATTTTAGTGAATGGAAATACCAGGTAAGTGCTCTCCCAGTGAGTTTATGTCCTCAGCCCATAAGCCTGGGATTTTAATATCTGATAAAAATTGAGCTCCTAAGCTGTCCATTAGGTGTGTTGGAAATGTGCTTTGGGCCTAACTGCTTTGGTACATTTGGAGATCAGCAGTATCACTCTTTGGTTATTAGTCATGTGACTATATTTTGAGCTTACTGAGTAGTTACAAAACCAAATAGCATATTAATCATCAAGGAATCTCTGAGCTGTTCTTGAGGAAGACAAAAACTTGGATAATGACCTTATATTCAGGGATATTCCTCTGGGCTTATTGGTAACCAGTGCATACAGAAATGTAAAGTGACCAATGCATAACATTAAATCAAAACCTTTCCCAATTTGTTGCACATTTTTCATGAGACCCGAAAAATAAGATTCATTCTTTTTTATTCAGCCATAGGAATCTTTGCAACTTAATAATATGTTAGGCATTTCTGAGACCCCACGTAGAATTGGGTCTAGAGAGACCTTTTTGAAACAGAACAGGTTGAAACACCTTCCACCAGAGGAGCACAGACATTTGGAAAGAGACAATGTAGAAGAGGGCAACACTTCACACTCGAGAGTCCAGGAAGGGAAACAAGACTTCATTACTTGCGCCGTCCATGCAGTGTGCCTCAACCTCATGCTTCACCCAACCTTTCAGCTTGTGGGGAAGCAGTGAGCACACCATCTGCTTGACATAATCTGAGTTGACTGTTGTCATGCTAAGAGGGTTCTGTACTTGATGAAGAGCCTGGACCTGTTCCCTGTCCAGTCAGTGATGGATGTTAGAGGGTACAACCTTGAACTCAGCATGGAGGGGTCCTTACTATTCCAGTTCTAAAGGACGTAGGTCCTGGCAGAAGGGATGACAGCCTCATGGCCTATGGCTCTATGCCCAGGGAACATCAAAGTTTAGCGCTTCCTTACCTCCCCTCACCCTAAGACCCAATTGTGCCTCAGAATCAACTGGGAGGGTTTATTCAACACAGACTGCTACTACCCCACTTCACATGCAGTTCCTGACTCAGTGTCTAAGGTGGGGCCAAGAGTTTTATTTCCAACAAAACACCAGCTAATGCTGGTGATGGGCCTGGGTCTGCATTTTGGGTACGACTTTTCCGAAGAGTGCCAAAAAGAAATAAGGACCACCAGCAACTGAGCTGGCTCTCTGGGCAAGGGGAGGGGGGAGGGAAGAAAGGAGGGTGGGAAAAAGAAGCAGCCCTCATTCAAAGTAGCTCTTTTCCCCTCTCAGCCCGTGAAGGCAGAGCTGCTCATTGAGCTTGCTGCTCAGAGCATTAATTGTGATACTTTACTTTGCCTAAGCTGTGATGAAATAATTGAAGGCATCATAGCAAGAAGTTAAACCCTAGGGAGGCTATTAACAATTTAGCATTTCCAGTTCACATGGGAATGTCGATTCTCCTTAGCAAGGAGAATATTAGGGACGTGCTTAGCGGAAGAAGTGGCAGAATCAGTTGGGTTCCCAATTGCCTCTGCTTTGACCCTCTTACTGGAGGAAGAGAAATGCAACCCCCTGCCCCACTCCCAATCTCTTGTCATAAAGACAATATGCTGGTTTCTATAGTCGATTGCTTGCTAGGCCGATAGCAATGCTATGTTTCTTCCCCGTTGGGGAAGCAGAGGTAGAGAGTAAAATAGTGAGGCTGAGACCAGGAGGCTCTGGCTGCAGAACAGACACTGTTTTTCCACTTGAAATCCCCTCTCTACATGGCTGGGCTGGACTCTTCCCCAAGAGGTTGTTAAGTCTGATCACTAAGTGGGTAGAAAGAGAACCTGCTTTATTGGCAGTGGAAACCACCAAAGGGACAGCAGAGGAGAGGAGACAGGTGCCACAGGGAAAAACATAGACTGCAAGGTAGGACACTAACTCTGACTTTCACCTTGTGATTAATTACAAACCTGGGTATGGCAAATCACTTAATTTCAAGTTCCCAGTTTCCCATCTGTAAAATGAAGGCATAGACTTGATGATTGCTAAGGATTTTTATAACTCAAAAAACAAGACCAAAAGCAAACTATGATGCCAGATATTCATCCTGATTGATGACACCTCAACTTTGTCACACTGTCCCAGCTGTTGCTTTGAGCTCAGCTTGTTCAGTGCTAACAGGTTAATAGACAAAGTAATACAAGTGGCTAAGCCAAGATGGGACTAACAATTCTCTCATTTTTTTTTTTCCTGGAGGCCTCTCTCATTTCTTGAAGCACCCCAGGGTCTCTTCCCAGGAATTTAAAATTAGACTACTCATGAAAGGGTCTAAGGACCTTGTTGTTTTTGTGCTGGGGTCACAAGGATACCTTGGTTGTATGGGTTTCCTCAGAAAAGAATTTCAGTCTCAGCAACAAACTTGCACAGACAAGAACAGGTGCAAAAGCGAATTCTCAGATTTCTTCTTGAAAACTACTCGTTCTAAATCTGCAGTTGATTTTATCCCTAACCCTGAATTCATTTAACATAAACAACCAAAGGTAGGCATGTTTATCTCTTGAGGCCAACCTTCCCACTTTTGTTGGTTAGTTCGTTTTGTGGTTTTTATTTTGTTTGGGGGTCGAAGAGGAGGAAATGCCTCCATAAGTGGTCTCAAGTTGGGTTGTGCCTCCAGGATGGCCTCCTTTGCAGGCCTGGTAACAGGATTTGTGTTTATGTCATCTGTGTAAGTGCCTTCTGGAGCCACACACCATTGTCACCCACCAGACTCTTCACTAAAAGGGAACCTGGTCTCAAACTGCCCATGACTGCTTGTGGCAACAGGTCTATGCAAGAATCAGAGGAATCAGAATACATTGGAGACCTGCTATACTGGAGTATACTAACAACATTTTTAAGTGCTCTTAATATTAAGCTAATGAAAAACATACTCTGTTTTTTCCCCCATCAAATCAGTTTTTCTTCTCCCATCTTCCCCAATCATCACAAACTCTAGACCTTTAGAGCACACAGAGTATCTCCTACTTCACCTGTCAACCCCATGGCAAGGTTGACATCTTCATGGATAGTTAGCTGAAGGTGGATTTAGAAAAGCTGGACACGTTCCACAGAACCCATATAATTCCCAAGTTGTTCAAACCAAATTTCCTTTCTCACAAAAATCTCAAGGCTAGAAGTGCTTGGCTAGATTTGTGTACTGGTGTGAGAAGGTACTTTACCTCACCAGGTGTGTGGTAGAATGAGAAAGGTGGGTCCTGGTTAGTGGGTGCTGCTTTATTGGATGCTGGTTCTTTTTCTTGTCATTTAGTGGTATGGTTCCTTACCCTCAAGGTGGTGGGTCGAGGAGGGGAGAACTTGGCCAAAATTATTTTAATTCTGGTTGTCTAATCCTCATTCTTCCCTGGCTTATATTGTGAGAAGGCAAGCCTACATGGGGTACCCACCGATAGGATTCTAGAGTGTGCCCCAACCAAGTCCCAAATGCCTGAGATTTCCCTATTTATGAGGGTCCTGTTGTAAACATAACAGGTGGAGGGATGTGGGATGGGGCAGGCCGAGTGGGACTGTCCCATAGAAAATGGTTCACAGAGCCACTCATTTCCTATTAGCCTGTTGTTTTGGTTTTTTGCCTGGAATTGTCTATAAAAATATGTGTGTAGGTAAACCAGACTTGCAGATAAATCTCATTTTTCCAGCCTACCCATAATATTACTCATCTTCTTTTTGCTATGTTTGTCTCTTATCATAAGACAATAATCAAATAACAGCAAATGAACCTGAGAACCACCCCCTACACCCATACTTAAAACAAACTCCTTCCCCTTTGTTCAAAAAGACCAAAATTAAAACCAAAACAAAAACTGTGGGAAACAACTCACCACTGTTCTTTTGTTTCAGGCCTTGGGCCTGTTAACTGTCTGCAAGGCTGTTGTAATGATGTTAATCTATTTTAATGGAATTGAAATGTGATACCCTGTGGTTTACGATGCCCATTGTTTATGGCTGTAGTGTTTGATTTTGGGTTTCTTTCACAGATAAACTTCTGCACTGGAGAGGCCTGTCCTCCCCTCGTTCTGCACACGGAGCTCTAATCCCCACGCCTGGAATGGGTGCAGAATATGCCCCGCAGGGTATTTGTAAGTTGAACATTATTTCTTCTACGAATGTCTGTGTGCATGATGAGAGTTTCTGGAAATTACCCTCACTTTTTAAGTACCAAAGGGACTTCCAAAATAGATTGGCACCCATGTATGTATTATTCCATTACTCACTTGGCACTTGCACCCCATTCCACTCAACCCTGAGAGTGATTTTTCCCTCCTCTTTTCCTTTCTTTCCTCACAGGAGGCCCAGAGCTGATTGCAGCTCATCCCTGTGGGTCTTCTCCCCAGGGTACTGCCTGGCTTCATGGCTTGTGGCTGGTACATCTGGGCATTCAGAGCCCATTTCATTGCTGGACATTGTGGTTTCATGAAGGGTTTTGAATTTATTCCACAGTATACATCTTTAGCAGATGCCAGAATCACAAGGAATTATTCTAATGCATGTTATTTATGCATTCACATGTGTGTTTGAGCATGGTATATTTATACATACAAATGGTACATTATGTATAGTGCATATATTCATATATATACACATATACACATAATTTCTGTTTATTTTTTTCTTCTAGTATTATAGGAAAATGAACAGCATTATAGTTAAAATGTAAAGATTCCACTACCACTACCACCACCATCATCATTTTCTTGTTCAAGTCAACTTTTTTATATTGGGGATCTTTTTTATGAAATTTATATTTGTTCATTTATAAGAATGTTTTCTGGAAGATGTTGTTTTAAAAAGTAAATCAGTTTACTTTTCTATGTAGAAACACATGGTACGAGTCATGCATGGTTAAAAAGTTGGGAAAAAGGTTTGATTCTACCCTAAAAACAAAAAAGCAGGTTGAAGAAAAAAAGGATGTGGGACATCTAATTTTGATTTTGAAAGTAAATGAAAAATAAACTGTTATGAGAAAGCAAAAAGAAAGGGAAAGAGAATAACAAGCAATAAGATACAAGAGTTAAGGCTGTAAAGGGGATACTTTTTTTTTTCTTTTTTAACGTAGGAGGGAAACTAGCCTTACCCATCTTGTCTGTAGTGCAGGACATGCACCCTGAGACCAAATTCAAAGCCAGTTGTTTATTTTCATTAACTCCTAGGTAATCCCAGGTAACAGGTAACAAAGAGTTATTGTAGGAGTTTCACAAGGCCTTGGGTCCTGAGGACTGGGTGGTGCAGGGGTTAAAGCATCTCATACCCCCTCTCCCCCACAAGCTGGGCTGAGCCTGGGTTAGGACTGCAGAGTTTAGAGGGTTGGCCTCATAGATTTGAGTTCCTACATGCCAGCTGGGTGGGAAGTACTTTCCTCCTTTTCCTGGGGTTGCCTTGAGCCTGCACTTGGCTGTGGGAACCAGAGACAAAGGAGTGGGGCTGTGGAGAGAAGGGTGGAGTTGGAGAGGCCAGTGGGCAAAGGAACCAGTTTTCTCTATGTCTTCAGCTGGGTATTTCTGAGGACAGGAGTTTGATTTGTAGGGTGAAAAGGTGGAAATCTAATATGGTATCCTTGTTCCCTCTCCTCTACGCACATAGTACATACTTTGCTGGTGCCCAGGCTGGGAGGACCAGTTTAGGAGTGACCAGAACAAGGGATGTGGAAAAGGTTGTGGAGTTCCAGAAAACTCTAGGACAAAGCTGATGCCCACCCCATTTAGCTGCTGTTGGCTTTCAGGGCCTTTAGGCTTGTGGCCATCCCCCTGTTCCCTGCCTTTCTAACCAGAGCTTGGGGTGAGGCCTACCTCCGACCTTCTTCACCAAGCTGTGCTGGGCGTGTAATGTTAATCATTACCCTTGGTAATTAATCACGCCCGGTAGTAAAGAAAACTCACATTCATATTGGACCTGATAGTTTATACAGGGCCTTTTATATGAATCTGTCATTTGAACCTCACAGTTCTATAAAGGTACTGTTTTTATGCTCATTTTACAGATAGGAAGCCTAAGGAGACATTAAATGACAGTCCCAGCATCACAAGCTGATCAATAATGGAGGTGAGGGTCCTGCCTCAGACCTCCTTATTCTTCCAAATCTTGAGGCTTCAATCATGCAACTTTTTTCATTGGTGACATACTAGAAAGGGGAGCCATTCCTTCCCATAAAATAAAATGATATAAAATAAAATAAAAGCCATAGGTGGGCTAACAGCTGCTTTTAACTCTTTCAGTGCCTCAAGTTCTTATGCTTAGAGGCTGGGTCTCAGTTTATTGCTTTAAATCAAAACAATCCTGGTGAATGCCCAATGAGGCTCTCAAATTGAGAAGTTGATTTTCATCAGAGTAAATGAAGAATATTATTATATTTTACATGTCAATAAATCAATGTAGCCCTAATTTTGCCACGCAGGAAATCAATTCTGGTCTTTCTAAACCATCAAAGATGTTATGAACAAAGTAATTTCACAAATTATGGCAAGTAACACATTTATTGATGACTGCACTTTAGGAATTTAGAATCTGTGAACACTGTAATATAATATGGTGCGCTGGCATGAGCTGAGTGAAATACAGATTATATGGTGAAATTGTAATGCATCATTTGCTATTAGTGGACTGGTAATAATTACCAGTTTCAAAGCCGCTCTTTCCATGTAATCTTTAGCCTCAGTTGTAACAGCCCTTCTCATTGATATTATGGTCACACTAGCTGCCCTCATGATCTACAATATCTAGTTGATGGGAATACTAAAATGTGATGGTGAAACTGTATGTTGTATGCTCATTATAAGATAAAATGCCATTTTCTCTGACCTGATGTATGAGAGGGGAAGGATAGCATCATAGTGTTAACACACTGCACCATAATCACATAACTAGCTCTGAAAAAAAATTTACCAAGCTCAGGGCAGCAAAATAAAATGGACTTTTCCTGTTTAAGCATCTTGGAAAGGATGTAAATGAAATTCTTGATATAGTGCCGTTTGCCACAGATTTCAGCGTTTATCACTGGCCGCATCATGGCGCACGCAAAACCAGCATCGCTAATTATGGGTCCAGTCCTGGGTTTCAAGAGAAGATTATAAGGGTAAAATATGATTTTAAGGCATTTGGAGTGATGAAAGTGTTAAGAACTCGCCTCAGCTGACAAATCTCCTTTTTACTTACCCAATTCCAATTGTCAGGCTAAATATATGATAATAACCCACAGTTCTAGGGAGGCAAAGGAGAAAGCTGCAGAGGGTCACACTAGTTGGAACCAGATAGATTTTTTTCCCTGCCTATTTGGGACCCAAGTCATTGTTCAACAACAACAAAAAATTTATGAAAATACTCTCAATGAAGCTTTTTATTTCCCTTTGAAGAGAGGAGGCAAACAAAAATAGGCAGATAATGTGATATGAATGTCAGCGTTTTCTTTCAAAATCTTTTTGCCTTTCCTCCCCCCCTTCCACATTAGGCAAATGTTTCAAGCCTAATTTTGGTATCTTACCATCTAATCTTATTAAAGAGATTTACCCAGTAGTGGGGTATATTGAGTGAGATTATAAATGCATTGTAAAGTAAATTACAAGGTCAGGGCAGGAGTCCATTATTTAGACAAGTGGTGGAGTGAGGCTGGCTTGTTTTGGAATATGAGTGTTTGGGGCGCCTGAGAAGACCCTGCCAGCTTTTCTTTCTGACTTGCTAAATGGAGGAATCATGTAATTAATGAATTCTTCCTTCCCACTCTTTAGTTCCCTGGTGAATTTTGTCTTTTTAAACAAGTTATTGACAAATGCTAGCTATGGGCTTGAGGAATTTTGTTAGCCCCGCTGGTAAAAGAGGGAGAAAGTTTATTTCTCAGTTATACTTTAAGTCCTGTCTTTTTTGGAATTCCCTGGGACATTACCTATTCTTCTCATCCTTGTCCCTAGGCCACTGTCACTTATGCCCTTTTTAAGGCTATAATTGACTAGTAAACTGTTAGTTAGTTACTTTCTATGTGTGTGTGATACACACATACACACGCACACACATTATTTAGCTATCTCCAAAAATGAATGATTTTGTGAAGTCAAGCTGGCCCCCTCTTTGCCAAAGTGGCATTTACCACTCTCGGGTTCTTTTCAGCAAGAGAGAAATAATGTGACTTAAGCAGGGCCCCTCTCCAGACGGCTTGGCTACTGGCCAAACAGTTGACTAGCTGAACTGTATCTTTCTGTTTCTTTCTCAACTGGAGCCGAGTCTCAGCCGAGGGCGCAGGATGTCGTATAATTTGGTTCACGTTGTTAGCCTCTCAAAATAATGAGGAGGAGGCTAGGGTAGCATTGCTCAGCCTGCTGCCTGTCATGGTGCTGGCTGCCTCAACTGTGTTTGCTGAAGTTGGCACCAGCCACTCCTAACTTCTCTGGACTTGCATTTTTTTGCTCTGGGGGTGGGAGCGGGGTTCCTAAGGATTAGAGACAGCCTTTCAGTTAAATCTGAGTTAGATTTTTCTTTTGAGATTTTCACAACTTTCTTTGAGATTAAATATGAGTGTTGCTGTGGATTGGACCAAAATTAGAACTAACTGACCAGCGCACAGGATGGAATATGAGAATTTTGCTAGTCTTTCTTCCACTGAAGAAAGTTTTGAGTCCCTCCTCATCTCAAGGATATCAACAATTAGTGTGTTTCAGGCTATGCCTCTATAGTTTCATGGAGAATTTTAGTGACTTGACCTTCTTTCTGGTATCTCTGTGGAATGATTGCCTGGTTAGAACTCACCACCCAGGGAAGAGTAGACTAGGACAATAGGTTTAAGAAGCAAAACAATTTCCCTTAGGTGGGCGGGCTTGTTCAAGTCCCTCATTTGACAGATGAGGAGACAGAGGTGCGCAGAGCCAAAATGGTTTGCTTCAGACATAGCCAATGAGACTGAAAAGTTCAGAAGACACTGCTGCAGTTCCTAGAAGGTAGGACTCCTTATCCCACAGCTTGAATTGGTCAGGATGTTTCTGTTTTGGACCTTGGGTATAGAATTCTTAGGACTGAGTTTAATGGCAGGAAGACTAATTTGACAAATACCTATTGGGCACCCATCACCACTGGCATCAGGGACCATCTAGAAACAGGGTAGGTTGGTCGGGGTGAGGCCTTGGGGTTGAGGGATGGGGGAGGAGAAGGCTGGAGGTAGAACATAAATAAGCAATTGCAGAAGCCTGGCTCAGTGATTAAACATTGATGTTGGTGTTGTATTATTTTGCAGGTAAAGATGAGCCCAGCAGCTACACATGTACAACTTGCAAACAGCCATTCACCAGTGCATGGTTTCTCTTGCAACACGCACAGAACACTCATGGATTAAGAATCTACTTAGAAAGCGAACATGGAAGTCCCCTGACCCCGCGGGTTGGTATCCCTTCAGGACTAGGTGCAGAATGTCCTTCCCAGCCACCTCTCCATGGGATTCATATTGCAGACAATAACCCCTTTAACCTGCTAAGAATACCAGGATCAGTATCGAGAGAGGCTTCCGGCCTGGCAGAAGGGCGCTTTCCACCCACTCCCCCCCTGTTTAGTCCACCACCGAGACATCACTTGGACCCCCACCGCATAGAGCGCCTGGGGGCGGAAGAGATGGCCCTGGCCACCCATCACCCGAGTGCCTTTGACAGGGTGCTGCGGTTGAATCCAATGGCTATGGAGCCTCCCGCCATGGATTTCTCTAGGAGACTTAGAGAGCTGGCAGGGAACACGTCTAGCCCACCGCTGTCCCCAGGCCGGCCCAGCCCTATGCAAAGGTTACTGCAACCATTCCAGCCAGGTAGCAAGCCGCCCTTCCTGGCGACGCCCCCCCTCCCTCCTCTGCAATCTGCCCCTCCTCCCTCCCAGCCCCCGGTCAAGTCCAAGTCGTGTGAGTTCTGCGGCAAGACGTTCAAATTTCAGAGCAACCTGGTGGTGCACCGGCGCAGCCACACGGGCGAGAAGCCCTACAAGTGCAACCTGTGCGACCACGCGTGCACACAGGCCAGCAAGCTGAAGCGCCACATGAAGACGCACATGCACAAGTCTTCGCCCATGACAGTCAAGTCCGACGACGGCCTCTCCACCGCCAGCTCCCCAGAACCCGGCACCAGCGACCTGGTGGGCAGCGCCAGCAGCGCGCTCAAGTCCGTGGTAGCCAAGTTCAAGAGCGAGAATGACCCCAACCTGATCCCGGAGAATGGGGACGAGGAGGAAGAGGAGGACGACGAGGAAGAGGAAGAAGAGGAGGAAGAGGAGGAGGAGGAGCTGACGGAGAGCGAGAGGGTGGACTACGGCTTCGGGCTGAGCCTGGAGGCAGCGCGCCACCACGAGAACAGCTCGCGGGGCGCGGTGGTAGGCGTGGGCGATGAGGGCCGCGCCCTGCCTGATGTGATGCAGGGCATGGTGCTCAGCTCCATGCAGCACTTCAGTGAGGCCTTCCACCAGGTCCTGGGCGAGAAGCATAAGCGTGGCCACCTGGCCGAGGCCGAGGGCCACAGGGACACTTGCGACGAAGACTCGGTGGCCGGCGAGTCGGACCGCATAGACGATGGCACTGTTAACGGCCGCGGCTGCTCCCCCGGCGAGTCGGCCTCAGGGGGCCTGTCCAAAAAGCTGCTGCTGGGCAGCCCCAGCTCGCTGAGCCCCTTCTCCAAGCGCATCAAGCTCGAGAAGGAGTTCGATCTGCCCCCCGCCGCGATGCCCAACACGGAGAACGTGTACTCTCAGTGGCTCGCTGGCTACGCGGCCTCCAGGCAGCTCAAAGATCCCTTCCTTAGCTTCGGAGACTCCAGACAATCGCCTTTTGCCTCCTCATCGGAGCACTCCTCGGAGAATGGGAGCTTGCGCTTCTCCACACCGCCCGGGGAGCTGGACGGAGGGATCTCGGGGCGCAGCGGCACGGGAAGTGGAGGGAGCACGCCCCATATTAGTGGTCCGGGCCCGGGCAGGCCCAGCTCAAAAGAGGGCAGACGCAGCGACACTTGTGAGTACTGTGGGAAAGTCTTCAAGAACTGTAGCAATCTCACTGTCCACAGGAGAAGCCACACGGGCGAAAGGCCTTATAAATGCGAGCTGTGCAACTATGCCTGTGCCCAGAGTAGCAAGCTCACCAGGCACATGAAAACGCATGGCCAGGTGGGGAAGGACGTTTACAAATGTGAAATTTGTAAGATGCCTTTTAGCGTGTACAGTACCCTGGAGAAACACATGAAAAAATGGCACAGTGATCGAGTGTTGAATAATGATATAAAAACTGAATAGAGGTATATTAATTAATACCCCTCCCTCACCCCACCTGACACCCCCTTTTTTCATCACCCCCCCTTTCCCATCGCCCTCCAGTCCCAGTCCCTGTAGGATTTTTTTCTAGTCCCATGTGATTTAAACAACCAACCAACAAACAAACAGAAGTAAGGAAAGCTAAGAATATGAGAGTGCTTGTCACCAGCACACTTTTTTTTCTTTTTCTTTTTTTCTTTTCTTTTTTTTTTCCTTTTTCCTTTATGTTCTCACCGTTTGAATGCATGATCTGTATGGGGCAATACTATTGCATTTTACGCAAACTTTGAGCCTTTCTCTTGTGCAATAATTTACATGTTGTGTATGTTTTTTTTTTAAACTTAGACAGCATGTATGGTATGTTATGGCTATTTTAAATTGTCCCTAATTCATTGCTAAGCAAACATGTTGCTGTTTCCAGTTCCGTTCTGAGAGAAAGAGAGAGAGAGAGAGAGAGAGAGAGAGAGAGAGACCATGCTGCATACATTCTGTGACACATATCATGTACAGTTTTATTTTATAACGTGAAGAGGAAAAACAGTCTTTGGATTAATCCTCTATAGACAGAATAGATAGCACTGAAAAAAAATCTCTATGCGCTAAATGTCTGTCTCTAACGGGTTAAATGTATCAATTGGAGAGGAAAAAAGGCCTTGAATTGACAAATTAACAGAAAAACAGAACAAGTTTCTTCTGTCATTTGGTTTTAAAATATGAGTGCCTTGGATCTATTAAAACCACATTGATGGTTCTTTCTACTTGTTATAAACGCGTAGCTTAATTCAGCATTGGGTGAGGTAATAAACCTTAGGACCTAGCATATAATTCTATATTGTATTTCTCACAACAATGGCTACCTAAAATATGACCCACTATGTCCTAGTTAATCATCATTTTCCCTTTAGTTTAACTTTGTGAACAAAAACTGATTATACCAGTATAAAAGCTACTTCGCTCCTGGTGAGAGCTTAAAAGAAATGGGCTGTTTTGGCCAAGGTTTTATTTTTTTTTTAAATGAGTAAATCTAATGTGTAACGTGCAAAAGCCCTGAAACATGATTAAATACATTAGTAAGGAGTTCATTTCATGATGATGCTTGTTTTAAATAATATTTTTTAAAAATTCTGGCACCAAAAGAAATAGATCCAGATCCACTTGGTTGTCAAAAGGACAATCGAATGATAACTTAGGACCTTGTATACCATATTAAAAAGAAGAGGCTGACGACAAGGTTTGACAGAGGGGAACAGAGGGAAAAAAATAAGTGATTTATTAGCACAACGTGGTACTCTTTGCCATTTTAAAACTAGAACAGGTGTATAAGCTAATATTAATGCAATGATGATTAACTATGAATTCTTAAGACTTGCGTTTAAAATGTGACATTCTTAAAAAAGAGAGAAAGAGTAGCAGGATATATGTCTGTGCTCCCTAAAAGTTGTACTTCACTTCTTTTCCATACACTGTGTGCTATTTGTGTTAACATGGAAGAGGATTCATTGTTTTTATTTTATTTCTTTAAGTTTTTCTTTTTTATTAAGCTAGCATCTGCCCCAGTTGGTGTTCAAATAGCACTTGACTCTGCCTGTGATAGCTGTATCTTTTCTCTAATCAGAGATACAGAGGTTGAGTATAAACTAAACCTGCTCAGATAGGACAATTAAGTGCACTGTACAATTTTCCCAGTTTACAGGTCTATACTTAAGGGAAAAGTTGCAAGAATGCTGAAAAAAAATTGAACACAATCTTATTGATAAGCATTTAAAAAAAATTTTAAAACTTTGCCAGCCATTTACTTGACTTGAGCTCACATACTTGGACACAACATTGCAAGCGCTGTGAATGGAAACAGAATACACTTAACATAGAAATGAATGATTGCTTTCGCTTCTACAGTGCAAGGATTTTTTTGTACAAAACTTTTTTAAATATAAATGTTAAGAAAAAATTTTTTTAAAAAAACACTTCATTATGTTTAGGGGGGAACTGCATTTTAGGGTTCCATTGTCTTGGTGGTGTTACAAGACTTGTTATCCATTTAAAAATGGTAGTGGAAATTCTATGCCTTGGATTACACACCGCTCTTCAGGTTGTAAAAAACATACATCGGGGAAAGGTTTAAGATTATATAGTACTTAAATATAGGAAAATGCACACTCATGTTGATTCCTATGCTAAAACACATTTATGGTCTTTTTTCTGTATTTCTAGAATGGTATTTGAATTAAATGTTCATCTAGTGTTAGGCACTATAGTATTTATATTGAAGCTTGTATTTTTAACTGTTGCTTGTTCTCTTAAAAGGTATCAATGTACCTTTTTTGGTAGTGGAAAAAAAAAAAAGACAGGCTGCCACAGTATATTTTTTTAATTTGGCAGGATAATATAGTGCAAATTATTTGTATGCTTCAAAAAAAAAAAAGAGAAACAAAAAAGTGTGACATTGTACAGATGAGAAGCCATATAATGGCGGTTTGGGGGAGCCTGCTAGAATGTCACACGGATGGCTGTCATAGGGGTTGTACATATCCTTTTTTGTTCCTTTTTCCTGCTGCCATACTGTATGCAGTACTGCAAGCTAATAACGTTGGTTTGTTATGTAGTGTGCTTTTGTCCCTTTCCTTCTATCACCCTACATTCCAGCATCTTACCTTCATATGCAGTAAAAGAAAGAAAGAAAAAAAGGAAAAAAAAAAAAAACAACGTTTTGCAGTTTTTTTCATTGCCAAAAACTAAATGGTGCTTTATATTTAGATTGGAAAGAATTTCATATGCAAAGCATATTAAAGAGAAAGCCCGCTTTAGTCAATACTTTTTTGTAAATGGCAATGCAGAATATTTTGTTATTGGCCTTTTCTATTCCTGTAATGAAAGCTGTTTGTCGTAACTTGAAATTTTATCTTTTACTATGGGAGTCACTATTTATTATTGCTTATGTGCCCTGTTCAAAACAGAGGCACTTAATTTGATCTTTTATTTTTCTTTGTTTTTATTTTTTTTTATTTGGATGACCAAAGGTCATTACAACCTGGCTTTTTATTGTATTTGTTTCTGGTCTTTGTTAAGTTCTATTGGAAAAACCACTGTCTGTGTTTTTTTGGCAGTTGTCTGCATTAACCTGTTCATACACCCATTTTGTCCCTTTATTGAAAAAAATAAAAAAAAATTAAAGTACACAATGTAAGCTTCTTGTGTCCTCATTTGACACACTCTGTAAATTACTTTCAAGAAAATAACAGGTTTTAAGAGAAGGCCAGTCAGTCTTTTTCAGGATTATTTCTATGGGCATTTTGATGCGTGTATTATACCTTAAAGGAAAATGAAGTACTTACTATATTAAAATAGACAAATCTCAAATCATGGAAATAGTTTCTAGTTTTTACAGTTCTAGAATAATTTTTATGAAACATAAGGTGTTTTCATCTGATGTTCAAAACTCTCACTCCATCTCTTAGCAGATATCAATTGAGATAAAAGTGAAAAACTTGCTGTAATAGCATCTTAAACTTTTATTTCCTTTAGATGTTTTGCTGTTCTTGTGGTCTAAAAATTCTTTTCTATTCTTCCATCATTACCCTGTCTTAGAATATAATGTAAAAAGGTGTTAAAAAAGAAAAAAAAACCCAGCCCTTTAGTTTCTGCATAACACCCTTTTCCTCATAACAAAAATGTCCCGGCCCTCAACTCTAAAACCCAGAAACAAAGGCATCAGATTATATATAGAGAAACAAAACCAACCAACCAACCAACAATCTAAAAACAAAATGCGGCAACCAGGGGTAGCCAGACATAGCCAAATCTCTGGAATCTGAAGTGATTTCCTGTGATGCATCGTGGTTTGCCTTGTGGTTCTGAGATCCTATGAACTGTAGAGGCTACAGATGGTTTGGGGTGGTGTTATAGGGTCTACCTGGTGGACAGCAAATGAAGAGGGGAATATCCTTCAATCATCTTTTGACCAACTAATAAGTTTATGAAATGCCTCTGAAAAACTAGTTAAGTTTATTTTAAAAACCCCTCCTTAAAATCTCTTTTGTGGGTTTTACAATGACTGCATGTTGCAGCATCAATTGGCTTTATTAACACACATACCTCTGTGATTCTGTCTCTCCATGCCCAGTGCAGATGAATGGATCCAATATTGTTCTTATTTTTGTAAAAGCCAAAACAAAAGCTGTCTGTTGTCTTCTTGTGGTAGCATTTTTGTTGTTCAGTTCTTATGCCCTAGTGCCTGTGAGGTGGCCTTTTCATGTAATGCCTTTTCTCTGAGGCAAGAAGAGTTTTATCTTTTTAAAGTATAGCAAAAGTAGGTATTTTTGAAAAGGCCAGGTAGGAAGCAGAGGAATCCACTAAGAGAGGAGTTTGAAGAACATTGCATAGGAGCTGAGATGGGGTAGGGATGTACCTTGGAGAACTTGATGTTTGTCAGTGAACCAAGAAAAGATGTGTCTTACATTAGGTACTCCAAAACTGAATCTAAAATGCTGTTCAAGACAGATACAAATATTTACCCAGTGCCATGCTGGTTTGAGATGTGGTGGCTTCTGTTCCACCATATTGAATGTCTGTAAAATTTCTGTGTGTCCCTCTAGCCCTTCTATTTGATGCTCTGAGTGCAGCTGTGTAGGTTTACAAAACAGTATTCATTTTAGTTTTTCAGTATATGATGCTCTTAGCGTAATTAGGTTTTGCACCCTGTCAGATAGAATTAATGGGGATATGGTATACTTGTATGTTCAGATTTCTTAAATCAAATGGAGAATGAGGAGGGGTGCAAACATCTGGTGATAAATCATAGATTATGTTTGATTTACATGGTCCCGAAGTTAAATAAATTTATTGGGAGACAGATTCTTCAGGTTGCTTGGTCTACTGACTTATTGAAGCCTGCTGATAAAATATCATTTCTGAAGCTTGGTGAACAGTAGGAGCATGATAAATGACATTGTGTATCCTGAACCCCAAAGTTTAAAAATCTTAGTATGAAATAATATGAAAACATTTCCCCCATTAAGATGAATTCCTGATAATATATTTTTAAATGAGGGAATAACTAAAAATGTTAATACCTCTAAAAATTCTCAGTTTGTGCAACAGACTTCATGTGCTGATGGAATGTTCTCTCTGTACCTGAACTCCTGATGCTTACATGCTTCTTTTTATCTTCATTTTGAGAACAACTTAATAAACAGGAACACAGCAAATACTTTCTCACAAATTTTAATGCAGAAGCTCTCCCAATGCATATGTACTATCTCCTCCCTGAGCCCCTATGCAATCATCTCATAGTTTAGGACCAACAGAAGGATTGAAATCAACACATTTTAAAGGTTGCTAAGAAGTGGGGTGAACGTGGTTCCTCATGCACCAGTCGTGGCAGGAATTGTGAAGTAGTTGCTTTTCCCAGGGTTTTCTGTGGACAGAATAGAACTGTTTGTTTAAATACCATTTTTGTATATGCAATAAGTCCATATGCTTAAAGTGAGAACTTGAAAGGAAGGAGCAGGGGGAGGGGTGAACTAGATAGAATTTCAATTGGAGGAGTAAGGGATTGAGGTGGTTTAGTCACAGACACTAAAAATTTGCTGAAAGGTACTGGGATTATTTGGGGCCATCCTAAAAAGGAGTTGAGAAGTCTTGGAGCCCGTCCTGTCTTCCTGCTTCAGGCACTTTGCTCAGAGAGTGAGGGAGGAAACACTGTTTTCTGGTTTTAAATTTCTTTCCCCTTAAACATACACACGCACGCGCACACACACACACATGGATTGCTGATGATTGATGTACTTGTGCATTCCTCACTATGAACCTGTCACTCCATTGTCCCTAGGCCTAACATATTCTAGAATGCATCCTTCCATTCTGTTTTTAAAGACAACTTTCCTTAAAAAAAAAAAAAAAAAAAAAAAAAAGTGGGAATTTTGCTGATGAGCATGGGGTTGCCCGAGTTTCTTCAACCTGCTTGGAAAATGGTTTTTAGAAAGACAGCTAACTTTTGAAAGATACAAACCTTTCAAACTTAGCAAATTTTTTAAAGCATCTCCTAAGGTCTTGTGGCTTTCCCAGTGAAGAATAAATGAACCCATTTTTGAACATTAGATTACATAGGCAAGTTTACTGCAGCACCGCTACGGCTCCAAATTGTAGGCATGGGTAGTTGGCTTGCACTTTTGCTAGCTGGCCTCCCGTTATCCCGCTAACCCACTGTTTGATTTACTGTAGCACATGGCCAGGGAATCAGGTAGACCTGTCTCTCTCTCTCTCTCTCTCTCTCTCTCTCTTTATATCTCAATGCCATCTAAGGTCATGGGATCCGACTCATCCTTCCTTTCTGAATGGGAGAGGGGATCAATATGGTTCACAAGGATCATTGTACTTAGGTACCTCAACTTGGTCGAGCACAACTCAATGATTTGATCCAAATACTGTTTTTCCTTTCTGCAAAGTGGCAAAAACCATGTAAAGGAAGCGCATGTATCTATCAGGTTTTTCAGAGACAGCAGAAAAGGCAAATTAATCTATTTTTCCAAAGTTTCTCCTAAAGCAGGAGCCCCCAGACCTCTAGGAGCCTGTGCTTTTAAATAACCATGAGTGTGGCACATGCCATGCTATCCTTTGTTAAGGCTTTAAGTATTGGCAGTGGATCAGACAAAGGGGTTGGCAGGGTGTATCAGCTAAAGAAGCCTCAAGGACAGTGACTAGCGCTGAACTGGGAAAGGGATTCCCCAGAGCCCACCTGGACACAGCAGGCCCCTCAGTCCAGGTCTCCACTGCTCAGAGGGTGATGCCTGAGAGCAGCTGAGCTCCAGACCCCAGGCCTCCTGCCCCATGGAGTCAGGGGAGAGGAGGCCCCAGGCCCCTGCTTCAGGTCGCCATGGCAACGAGGCCTGGAATGCCACAGAGTAGCCCTCCTCCTCGGCACATCCGGACATCCAGACTTGCAATTCGGCAGCTTCAAGTCAATGTCCACAGCAAGGGGACCTGGAGGAAAATAACCACTCCCTTCTTCCCTTCGTCATTGCCTCCCCTCACCCCTGACCAAAAAATAAAATAAAATAAAATAAAAACAAAAAGAAAGAAAGAAAAGAAAAAACTGCATGCTTGAAAGAAACTACAGGCAGTTTTTGGTGCAATTTGAGAGCAACTATTTTGGGTTCTGGTTTTCTCTTCAGAGATTTGTCCGCCTCTTGTAACTCGTTGGCTGCTTTGACGT
This sequence comes from Castor canadensis, assembly GCF_047511655.1. Lineage (NCBI taxonomy): Eukaryota > Metazoa > Chordata > Mammalia > Rodentia > Castoridae > Castor > Castor canadensis. The sequence goes on along the minus strand of NC_133397.1, from coordinate 52,497,845 downwards.
TGAACTTGATGACATTTCATGTTTTTGTTGTGCTGCTTTCACATCAATTTTGATTTTTGTTTCTTTATAATTTTATTATTTTTTAAAAAAATGTGCCCCTTCCCACTTCCCTCTCCCTCTCTCCTCTACCAAAGGATGTTTCCTACCGTTTTCTTAGTCATAAGGGAAAGTGTTTTCTACCAGGTGTGTCCCCAGTTTCTAGGACTATCATATGATTGGGGGGGGTTGTCTGGGTCCTCTGGTGGGATACAAGGGGCAGGGGGAGGCATGGGAAAGCCACTCAGAGGTCAGATAACTGGGAGGGGAGATTGCCTTTGAAATCATGCCAGTGGCTAACCTGTGGTTGATTTAAGGCATAATTTTAAAAAGCTAGTGAGAGAACAGAAAATCACTGGGCCAAGTCACACCTGTACCTTTTTTTTTCCCTCCTCCTCTATCTCCATCCCCTTTCTAGGTTCTTCACACACCCCCATTCGGCGTAGTGCCCAGAGAGCTCAAGATGTGTGGCAGTTTTCGGATGGAAGCTCGAGAGCCCTTAAGTTCTGAGAAAATTTGAAGCCCCCAGGGGCGGGTTGGACAAGTGCCGCCCAGCCGACGTCAGCGTGGTCTGTCATCCTGCTAGTTTGTGATGTTTTCTGACAGTAGCCTCCAAGAAGCCGTTGTGCGAAGACAGTCCTGCGGAGTCCTTCCAGCCTGGGCCTGCAGTGCCATTTTATTTATATTTTTTAATAAAAAGTAAAAACAAAAAAACAGACCCACATCGGATCAGTGAATCAGTCCCATACACAGGGCCCTCAGACCATTGCTGTCCTGAGCGATGTCCTGCCCTTTTGAAACCAGCCAGCCTAATTACCCGTATTGTGGAAATGAGCATGAGTCCCCAACCCCTTGTTTCTATACATTCTATGTTGTCTTTTAAAAAGTGTGCTTAACATTGACACAATAAATGTTGGAGCTTTAGGTAGTGTTTGCTTGTTCTTTAATTTTTAATGCTTATAAGACAATGCGGCTGCTTATGACTTTGCATTTTGGTAGATTCCCACAGATGTCTGTTGGGTGGGTAGGAGGAACAGATTTGAGGAATGGGTAGAAGGTGTAGGAGGTAAAATAGGTTATTGCTTATCAGATGGCATACATTCGAAGGAGGAATCAAAATGCAAAACTTGAGAATAAATCATAGCGATAAAATAATTAATGTAGTAATAGTGTTGCTGTTTATTAATGCTGAAGTGTGGTTTTCCTAACTGTCTTGACTTATAATTTGCATACCATTAAATAATGCATAATATGGCACTCTGAATCCTGTTTTTTAAATATATGCTTTTGGTGACTACCATACAGGATTTGAATTTGTCTTTTAATTTAGCTCAAGAAAGATAATGTCATTGGGTGAGTGGTAAATCTCAAAGAAGGAGATAAATGTCAGTAGTTGCTTATTAAATATTCTAATTTTAGGATCCCAAACATCCAGTAAATATATCTTAATGCAGACAAACAAAGAAACATAAAACTTTATACTTATATCGGGAAATTTGGGGCAGACTTTATACAGGGAAAGTTATAGGAAGAAAGAGGGTTCACATCAAAATAGACCATCGTAATCATAGTATTGTCCCATTTCTTAGAAATTAGTGACACAAGTGAGAGTTACAAATAGGTGACAGAAATTTGTTCTGGCCTAGTTAATTTGCCAAGAACTTTTCTCAGTTTGGTGTTTTCTACTGCCTGGAAATCCAGAACAGAATTAGAAACAATACATTAAAATAGGGTTATAAATAATAAAACTCAATCACCTGTGTATTATAGAGTTACATATTGGCTATGAACTTGAGTGGCGAAAATTTTACCCATTCACCCTCTGGCTAGATTACCTAACCTAGTGAAGAGATAGTAAAATAATTGGCATCTGGATTCCTTCCTGCTTATTCATCATAAATAATAGTGTTCAACCTTATACTTTATACAGTGCTTTCATGTGTATTTCTTCATCGGATCCTCCTAGAGACAATCTCACAGCAACCACTGCACAGATGAGAAGACCAAGGCTCAACAAGGTTAACAGCTTGCCAAGAGGGAAAGCAGAGAATCCAGAGTTTTCTGGTTTCTAATCGAAGGCCACTGAACTCTGCTTAACTGCTCAAAGGGAATGTCTCTCCTTAGGGTGACTCTCCCTGTTAGCACACAAGCCATACATGTTCACAAACACACATGTGTCCCTTTCCCCTGTGACTTTTCCACAACAAATAAATACCCCCGATTGCACCAGTTCTCCTTTGTGGGTTTTTGAGAGTTCCTAGGTGAGGATGAGACTTCCAGACAAGAAAGTTATTTCACGGAGAAGCCCTCTCTTTGCCTTGTGCTCTGTCTCTGTGTTGCTGATACTTAAGACCACTAGAGATTCTATGACAGCATTCTCCCTAAATGTGCACAGCAACTTGATACATAGCAAGTGTGGTACCATTTCTACAGGGAGACATGAACAGAAACAGAACAATTACAGGATTGGAGACAACCTCAACCTTGGAAACTGCACTTGGTGTTCTTTACACTTTTAAATACAGTCTGCGGGAACAAAAGTGGATAAAGGATATCTTTTCTTTTTCTTCCTTTGGAGAAGAAAGGGCCTTCACTCAAACCAAACCAAACACTCCATATCTTCCCTCATATCTTTTATAGTTGAAGGAAAATTTTGTTTATGAGATTCATTATGAAATGATGTTATACTCAGGCTATGTAACTTTCAAAACCCCACACAGAATTAACGATTTGGGAAACATCTCTCTGTGAGATATATGAAGGTCATGATTATATGAGAATGGTGGAAGCAGGCGGAGGGACTGACAAATCGGACTGGAGTCTTCACTGTGCACTCTCTGGAGAGAGGAACTTCAAATTGCAGAGAGATTAATTGGTTGCCCAGCATGTACTGAGCACAAATTAGAGGACACAGTGTGGTCTTCTGGGACTGTGGTAGCTATTTGGGTGGTAGGGACCAAATATGAGCATTATTCTTACAATAGCAATCCTGATCTGTGCCTGTTAATTTTGCAATTGCCCAGTTGTCACACATATAAAACTTTGGGGTCTGAGATGGTAGAGAGTGGGTCAGATCCTCTTCAGCTCCTAAGTATCTGTTGAATATCAGTGGTGCTTAAGAAATAGTTGCATCAAAACCCAGTGATGGTTTAAAGAAAAATCTTAGGCAAAGAGAGCAAATTTGGATTCTACTCAGGCCTCACTGAGTGCCCCAAACCTTGGCAGAATATATCCCAGGCACTTTTTCTTTGAGTTTTCAAGAGCATTTGGATTAGAGCCATGCCCTTCAAGTGGTCAGGAATATCTTTCAGATTTTGTGAGCATTGACATTTTATCTCATTTTTTGAGGGCTAGAGAGTGACATTAATGTTGAAGATGATTATTAATATCAATATAGGCTTTTAAAAATACCAGTATTAAAGTTTATGCCTATAAAAATTCTTATTTTCCAAATCAGTGTCCTGAAAGTGGTAGTGGTGAGGATTAGAATTAGTGCATCTTGCAGGTTGTTGAATTTTTTCTTGTAGTATAGTTCCTTATCAGATGTGAGAGAAACAGACTTGAGGAATTCTGAGTCTGGTGGAAGTTCAGAAATAACACATATTGCAAAGCACACCTTCCTCCTGTCTGAGGAAAACACCAACTTCATATTTTTTCCCTCTGGCTCCTAAGTGGATATAGCACTCTTCAGTTTGCATTCCTTTGGCGTTACATCAAGCCAAAGCACTCACTGCCAGCAAAATCCAGAAACAGTGACTATTCCTTCCTACTTTATTGTAAGTTAAGATACCTTATTGCTAATCATATTACCTTTCCCTGTGCTTTATGACCTAAAAAAAATGCTCCCAGAAAATACCTGAGGGTTAAGAACTCATGGAATCAATTTTCCTTGTGATTCAGTAAATTAGGTAGGAAAGGAATAGACTAAAGTTGAAAGGAACCATAACAGTCATTCATTTTACAGATTGGGCAACAAAGGCCCAAAGATGAAGGAAGTATGTGAGCACACATCATGAAAGAAGTCATAGCCAAGATGGAAACCACACAGTTCCTTAGCAGCTGAGCCAGAACTGGAACCCAAGTCTCCCAGGAGAGTTGGAATTCAAGTGGCAAAAGGAATTCAAGTGGCAAAACCTTTCCTATTGACCCACTAAATTCAGAAACCAGAGTAACAGTGCGCATTTCACAAGGAGTTAAGAAAAAAAAAAAAACCAACAAACTTGATTAGTCATACCAGTCCTGTCTGTCCTGTATTTCAAGGATTTCTAAGTAGTATCCCTGAGACAGAGGACACATAAGTCACTTCAGAAGGATTCTTTTTTAATTCACCTTCCAGTGGAAGAAATAAACTTACGGACCAAGAATTGCTGAGAAATGGGTTTTAAAGTTAAAAGGGCATGAAAAAGAGCTGCTCTTGAAACCAAATTCATCTCAAATGACTTAAATAGATCTCACAATCTGTTCCATTCTCTATACAGGATTTAGGAGAAACACCCACTTAATTTGAATTTCAAGGCCACATCACATCCTCTTAGGGAATCTAAACAGCCAATAGCATGACCTGACCATGTTGCTAGGGATAGTTAATTTTGAGTTCAAAGATGGGGAAATGGCAGTGACGTCTATAGGGAGGGTTGATGGAGATGGCATACAACTCCGGGTTGTGAGGAGCACTCCATCTCACGTGCTGCTTGTGCCTCATGTTACTTCTCTGAGTGAGGCAAAACCTTCATCTTGCCTTCTTCTTCTTCAGGAGCCAGGGCTCCTGGCTGTGTTCAGAGATGTATGTATTCTTCCTTATCCTTTCTTTGATCTGCTGTGTTATTCTGCTATTCTGTTATCCTTTCTCTTCCTTCCAGTCACCCTTTGATTCACATGTCCTTCTTGGAGGATATGGGTGGACTTTGAATGTCTTAGGGCCTGGCAGGGCTGTAGTTACCATATGCAGCAGCCATTGAGATCCTGCAAGGGCAAAGCTCACCTGGAATCGCAGGGAGACAGTGGGCAGCCTTACTAGGAAGCAGAAGTCAAAGGTCCCTGCTGAGGACAGTCCAAGAGGAAGTCATTTGCCTGATCCCCCCCAACTGCCTCCTCCACACCCATAATTTTCTTAGTCCATAATGCAACAGGCACTGCCTGTTACCCCTACTGACCCTTCTAACCCTCTCTCCTTGCTGGTTTGTACTCTTTTTCAGAGACAGAGATGAGAGACAACCAAGAAGTATGTGGAGATCATCTTCCTTCTTTTTGGGTGCAAGATTTGCTTATGCCTCTATTTCAGAGTTTTGCCTGTTGTTTGCTTCACTACACAAAGGGGGAAAACCAAAATGCAAATATTCCTCTTCAGAAACTCCCCCAAAACTCAGAACTCAGGAACACAAGGGCCTTCCCTTTAAAGTGGCCCCCTTTGTGTGGATTTGCCCATAGCCACTAAGCCTCCTCATGTTTCAGTCTCTCTAAGAGTGCGTTTCCTTTCCTTTCTGACGTGGGCTGATGTGCCAGGACAGCCTCTTGTGCTTTTTTGGTCCAGGCTGATGAGTAGATGTTGGTCTCTAAGCTCACAGCTGAGTGTTGCCATCCTGATGTTATCACTGCCTCTCTTTCTGAACTTGACCCCATTCAAGACCTGTCTCTCCCTTCTACTCTCTACTTTTGGTCAGCATACCACAGCCACAACAGCATTGGAACACTGAGTGTTTTGGATTCTGTGTGGAATAGGAAGGACTGCTGTCTAGTCTTTTTTTCCCTCCTGCAGTACTGGGGTTTGAACTCAGGGCATCTTGCTGGCTGGGCAGGTGCTGAGTCATATTCTGGAGTCTCTGACCTTGTTTTGATGGCTATGGGAAGTGGGGTTGTGATCTATCCTATGGGATGTGCTTTTCCTTGCTTTTGGCTAATAAACCTATTCTTTACAAGAAGAAAAGTGGCAGTGATTTTTGCTTGGAAACTACAATGGTCATCATGTTCTCATTTTTAAAGTGGTTGCCCATTGTGCTGCACAGGGTGTACTGTGTCAATTTGGCTTACCCTAAGGTTGGAGGAACCTCTCTAGCCCTTTCCCTGCTGGAGGTAGGCCCTCTTCCACAGGGCCTTTGGCATCTACCCAAAGGGGGCAAAGCACCACACATCTTCTTCTACCTAGAGATTAGAGGCTAGGATGTGTCTGAAATGCCACCTCCAAGTGAGAGCTGACCCTTCTGGTCCTTGGCTGGCAGATTTCCTGGAGCTTGGTATAGAGGAAAATATAGGTTAAAACGAAAAAATATCACCTACTGTTTATTGAGAGTTTACTACATTCTCAGGAACAAGCGTAAGTGTTTTCCATGCACGTTCTTGTATTTTCTGCATAATCACCTTGTGGGATAGGTACTATTATTTTTCTCACTCTACTGAAGCTTTGAGAGACTACATGACCTGTTCAAGGTCATACACCTAGGACTGCTATTACAATATGACTCCAGAACCCTCGTTTTTAATCTTTGCATTTTAGCTCCGAATATTGATCTCATTCTACAATTTTGTCCTCATTTGAAATGCCAAGGCTGTGTACCATATTTTAAAAAGTCAACAGTGCTAATTAAACTGATTAGAAAGCCTGTTCAAAATGGCTTTGCTTTGAGGGCCTGGTCCTATTGACTACTGAGCAAGGCTGGTGTCCTCATTTCCTGTGGTACTTGCATTTCTGACCATCCCCCTACTGGGAGGATCAGTTTGGTTTTGTGAGGCTTATCTAAGGATCCACTCATGAATCTTCTCCATCTGCAGCAAAACTCATTCATTTGTTCAATCAACAAATATTTATTAGGTCCCTGCTATATGCAACCTACTGAGTTAAGTGCTGGGGAAGGGATGCAAAGAGGTAAAAGGCACAGTCATTGCCCATCAGAAATTGCCACCAGTGGAGAATTAAATTAATTAGAATCCTACTAAATAACTGGTCTCAGTTAAGTGATGTGGTGAGAACAGTGGGCCTTTTAAAATGCTAATATATAATTCACTTTACCAATGTAGACAGCAGTCCTAGGCAAGGGACTTCAGCTCTCTGAATGAATAAGAATGTCATTGGTGAGGATAAGTACACATTGATGTTTTCTCATGTATTTGTCTTGCTTGTAAATAGCACCAGATGATTTAGAAAGACTAATAGGAACATAGTCTTTGTCCTATGATCAAAGATAAGTGATCTATACAGGGAACAATTCATATATTTTAGCCCTCCAGAGCTGTAACTGATTACCTGCTGCTGATTCATTCTAATGGAACAAGACAAAGGAATCTGTTTTATAATTTCTCAGAACACCCACAAGTAAAGCACACCCCACCCCTCACAGTGTGTAAGGTGGTGTCTTAGGGAACTATCAGGACACACGTGACAACCACTGTCCTTAAAGGAATTACTGTGCTCCTACTTGGTGGATAAAACTTTAAGAATAAAAACACACAATGATGGAAGGGTACAATGTAATTAACTCATAAACAATAGGTGCAAATTGGAAGAATGTAGAAGATCACTCTCTCAGGGATGCTGGGTTTTAGTTGGTCCTCAAAAGCAGGCTAGGATTTAAATGATAAGGAGAAGGGTGAGGGAAAACTAGTTCAAGGAAGAACTGTGGTACTGGGAGGGCAATGACTAAACCAGCATAGCAGAAAGGGGAGTGTCAGTGAAAATACCGGAAGATAATGTTGGAAACTAACTTGGGGCCATGTTCTTTAGTAATAGCCTAAGAGGCTTGTAGTTTTTGAATCTATAGGCAATAAATTTTAAAAATCCTTTGGTCAATAAATGATTTTTAAAAATCAAGTCCATAGAAAAGTTTTAGAGTGAATGTAGCAGAGTATAGGATGGACAGAAGGGGAACTCAAAGGAAGCCAAGAGACCAGTGGAAGGTGAATCCATGGAGGTGCTGGCCATCCATAGAGAAAGGACTCTGTCCTGAGTAGAGCACTTGGGCTAAACTATTCAGTCATCTTTGCCACATCTAAATAGATGGTAATCCCAAAGTTTGATGATGTATCTAAATTCCCAATTTGTACTGGCCTAGATCCATCTCAGACTGTCCTTAGAAGACAACAAAAAGTCTTCCTTACTCGTTGACTGTTGTTAGAAGCCCACACATGGAAGAACCTAAAGATACAGACAAAACAGGTCAGTTAGTTCTTAGGGTTGATGATTTATACCATACAGAAGACATCATGTCTCATCAAGCATGTCTCAAAGAACAATGATAAACTCAACTAGAGAAAGAACAGAAATCTACAAGAGTTTTGCAGGTCAGCCAGCTCCAAAGACTTTAGAGAGGAAGATTTAAGAATTTTTAATTCTCTAACCTAGAAGGTAACACACACGCACAGGAAATTAATGTGAGTCAACTCCCTGTATAGCTATCCTTATCTCAACAAGCAAAAACCCTTGTTCCTTCCTATTATGGCTTATACTCTCTCTTCAACAAAATTAGAAATAAGGGCAAAATAGTTTCTGCTGGGTATTGAGGGGGTGGGGGGAGAGGGAGGGGGTGGAGTGGGTGGTAAGGGAGGGGGTGGGGGCAGGGGGGAGAAATGACCCAAGCCTTGTATGCACATATGAATAATAAAATAATAAAAACAATAATAAAAAAAAGAATTTTTAACTCTCCCATTTGTAAAAGTTGTATGATATTGCTTTTTTTTTTTTTTTGCAAGACGCTTGTTGATACAAGCCATGTCCTATAATAATTATTTTATTGTCATTTGGCCATAGCAGTGGATGAATTACACAATGAAGGCCTGGATTAGGAGAAAGCTAGCATGCTCACATGTGATTGGAGAAGTATTCTCTGCACAAAGTAGGCAGAGCAGGCTGGAACTTTGCTCTCTGGGAGCTTATGTTTCAAAAATAGAGACCTTGTATTTTTGTATTGCAGTCATGAGTTATATCATCTGGTTATTCTTCCATACTTCCCTTCCCCCGCCTACCACCCTCTCCTCCTGGACACAGGCCTGGTTTGCAAATGTCCAGTGTCATAAGTCAGGATATTTAAGGCACACAAAGAATTTGGTTTTGGTATTGGGTTGCAAACTCTCCATTTCACCTCACAGGGTTGCAAACTCTCCATTTCACCTCACAGTTTTTCCCAGAGCCCCCTCACCATTGCTGTGGCCTGTCCACGAACATAAATTCCAGCAATGGCTCTACCCCTCAGGATGGCTAGGAGCAATGATGTAAATGCATGCTAAGAAAGGACCAGTCATAGGGAATGGTTGGGGTCGCCTGAGTGGTTTGACGCAAGCGGAAATATTCCCCAGAGGTGTGAAAACACTTTGATGCTACCAGGATTCCCCAGCTCTCTCCTCCCACTGAAATACAGTAAAGTGTAACTGAATAAGTTTATCATTTGCTATAGACCTTAACAGGGAACAGATAGGGAAGCGAGGCCTCTGTGAGATGAGGTCTGTGAACAGAAGACAAAGCACTCTTTCCTAGCTAAGTACCCCTTATTTTTTTCTTTCTTTGGCAATATTGGGGTTTGAACTCTGGGCTTCTTGCTTACTAGGCAGGTACGCTCTACCACTTGAGTCATACTTTTGGTCCTTTTTTGCTTTGGTCATTTTTCAGATAGGGTCTTATGTTTTTGACTGAGCCAGCCTTGGATGATCATCCTACCTATGCCTCCTGCACAGCTGGAATTACAGTTGTGTATCACTATGCCTTGCTGGTTGACTGAGATGGGGTCCTGCTAATTTTTGCCTAGGCTGTTTCTCAACTGTGATCCTTTTAATCTCCACCTCCCAAATTGCTGAGATTACAGGCCTGAACTGCTGTGCTTGGCCCTCTGCATCTCCTTTCATGTCAGCACAGGAGATACACTGTAGTCATCCAAAGTCACATGTATTTCAGTTAGGAAGCACAGATGTGCATTCCAAGGGCTTACAGAAAATCTCTCTTTCCATTTTCCTAATGAGTCAGAGTTACGGTATATGGGCAGGAAGAATGCATATATGCATATATACTCCTTATGCATATTTTACTTATAGCACACATATACTCACGTCCTGTTGTGCTACCCACTCACACAAATCTGGATAGGAAAATGTGCCACACTGTGATGACTATGATTATCTCAATGACATTATTGGGCTTTGATCTTTGATAGTCTCCACCCCCTTGTTTCTAGTCTTCCTCTCAGGTGCAGTACTCTCTCTGGGCTCCCACCCTTCTTCTCCAGGAGGTAAAGGTCAAAGCTAGTGAGCCAGGCTGGACGTTAGCTTGCCCTCTCCCAGCTGAGGAGTTACTGTGTCTACCGAACAGATGTGCGATGGGAAAGAGCAAAGTAAACCTATTCCCTCTCCTACTGGAAATCACATTTAATTCTGATCCTAGGGGCCTCCGTGTCACAAATGGAGAGGTAATTAAACTACCAGACTCAGCGCCTTTTTGGGGGATGTGGGGTGGGGGGTGGGGGTGGGGAGGGGGCTTAGTTTTTCCTCATCTAGTATATTTTTTTGAAGAGTATGGGGTGGATGTCAGAGAGACATAAGAAGCCTTAAAGAGATTAGAAACAATATGACAGGTGTTGGGTGTATTGCCTGTAGGTGACATGGATCAACAGAAAAACATATTTAAAAATTAATTTGAGTTTTAAAAAGCTGTAAGAATTCAGCCAGCATTCTTGATGGTGTGACTGAGTGGGGTCACCAACGTGCACAGTGAGTGCAATTGAGAAGGACTATGGATTGGTGTTTTGCTATAATTCTTACTCTTTTTTAAATGATTATTGACATGGAAAAGTTTCACCTGCAGAGACCTGGAGCGAGACCTCGAAGGACAGGAGGCTTCCACAGGTAACAACACTTGGTTGCTAACCAACACAGCCAAGGACAGAGCCCAGTACCTAGAGGGAGGTGGCTGAGGAAATCAGTCCCTAGGAGGAGTCCCCCGAGGAATGGCGGTCCCATTTCAGCCACAGCTAGCAAGGAACGTTCCACTCGCTGCTACTCTGTGTTGATTTAGAAGGTCCCTCCTGGGTCTGCGCCTGCAGTAGAGCTTGGAAAATCTGAAGCAAGTGAGACGACTGGAGATTTCCATTTAGGCATATTGACACTGCTCTCTGTTTGAAGGACATGGCGTGGCTATGTGCGCATGCGTGCGTGTGCATGCATCCCGGGGCTGTAGGAGGGTGGGGTTTTGTCTGTTCACCACCACCGGCTGTGTCAGGTCTGGTGATGTGGAAAGTGCTCTCCTTGCATTGCTCACCCTCTCTTTTTATCACCCTTCTTTGGAACCAAGCTGAGAGAACTCTTTAGCATGGGCACCCTTAGATTTTTTTTTTTTTTTTTTTTTTGATGGGCCAAGCTTACAGTTTTCAAAGTGCTATGACAGGATGGTTGCAAAAATAAAAAGCTAGTGAAAGCTTAGTCACAATATTTCTATAGCTGGCAATCAAAAGATCATATTGCATGCAACTGGCAAAATCATCATAGGGAAATTATGCATTTTCCAGAATACCTTATTCCCTTCTGTGTATTAAACATTACTTTAATATTCTGGTGACAATGTTTTATAATTAATCTAAATGTAAGGGAATGAGCACACCAGAGATTATGTCTCAGTGCAAAGAGGTGAAAAAGGCTGCTTTGCAGTGCAGACCAGATTACTGACTCGACTCCTTTCACTTACGAGCAACCACGGAGATCACGGAGGGCTAATACCCTGCCACATACTCAGAGAATGCAAACGTTCTGTACACTTTGGGGAGTAAAACCCTTTCACTCATAAGGGTGTTAATGTTAACACAGAAGAAAAGTGTTCTAAAAATTGCATTAGTTCATAGACTTATATTGAACTCATGAGGGGGAATCTAGCCCCAGAGAGATAAAAACTAAAGAGCCGAGCCATAAACCAGTATGATAACATCCTTATTATAAGATGCAAATTGAGGGACCCAATTCACTAAAACACATGTTACTGGTATTTAATTTTGCTTGTGGGAATATATCAGAAGTTGGCCTATGCCTTATGCACAATGTACTTAAAACGAGGGCGAGTAACTTTAGCTATAAAAAAAGTGATAAAGAGGCACAGGGTAAGCCAGGATTGAGAGATAATTGCGAGGGTCTGATTTAAGTGTCAGCACACACACACAGCTTGCTTTCCTGGCTTCGGCTGGAGGCACAGCATTGGTTCGTTGAAGACAAGTGGGACTGAGTCCTGGGTAGAGAGGCTGGGGTCCTGCCCCAAGGCAGGAGTGCTGCCAGCTCTTGGGGAGGGAGCCCCTCTGGTAGGGGTTGCAAGAGTAGGTCCACACTCAGTGGCCATGGCAGGAACTTCACTCCAGCTCATGGGCTTGTGAGCCTGTGGTTTCTAGAACAGAGATGCACTTCCCCATGAGAAAGAGGTCAGTTCCTCTTTCCAGGGTGGCACAAACAGCCTGTGGTGGGTACTCGGACTTCCTGCCACCATCCACCCCTAGCAGGTGAGCTATGCTTCCCTCTCAGGGTGGTGTTGAGAGGATGTACCCTGTGTCTCTCCAGGTGGTTGACCCTGTGGGACTCAACAGATGAGGAAACTGTCGGGCACCTCTCACCTCATCTCAGAAGCCTTCCTAACCCGGAGTCTCTAGGATCTGCCCCCTGAGACTCAGAGTGTGATCTGACCCAGAGTCACAGAGTCCCCTGGGAGTCCACTAGAAATACACAGCCTCTAGTGTCTCCAAAGGGCAACTGAGTCATGTTCTGCATTTTAATAAGATATTTTAAACTTGGAGAGGCTAGCCCTACCCTCTCTGATCTATTGCATGAACCCCTTGTCTGGCATTTGTCATTTAATGTCATTTGTCATTTAATGCTTCAGCATTTGTATAAAAAAAAAAAGAGAGGGTCCTCCAAATGCCCACTTTTCTTTGCTTTTTTGTGTGAGAGGGTCCTCCAGATGTCCACTTTTCTTTGCTTTTTGTGTGGGTATGATGGGGGGGTAAAACTTTGTGATTAGAAGAAAAAAATATTCTAGAGAGCACTGAAGATTGTCAGGGTGCAAACATGAAACCTTGTTAGGTCCAACATCAGGGTCACCCTGACAAGGGCTGGGGAGGGATGAAGCCTCCAGTTCTTGGAGACTCAGAGGTCTGCTGAGAGTTTACATTTTCTCTGATGGTGGCATTGGCTCAAAACCAAGAAGCTACGGACATAAGGTTGGAGTGCTCTTTCTTAGCCCTCTCCAGAAACAGGCCAGCAGCCTCCCTGGAAAGCGGACATTAGAGAGAAGGAAGAGGAGAGAGGGTCAGGAACACAGCATCCCCAGACCACCTTAGGTGATGGCACTTGGCTATTCCCCTGTGGGGATTTCCATGTTCCTTTAACTAACTCTGTACCCCCTCCACCTGAAATTCCTCTGATAAGATTAAAAATCCCTTTGCAACACAATTATGAGAGAAAAATGCTAATAAAACAAAGGCTGGTTGCAGTAACACTCAAGAGTGAATGAAATAAAGAATAATCTGCCAATTAATCACCTAGTCTCAAGGACTATGTAGACCTGTTTGTTTTGAGACAAGCTCTCCCTGTATAGCCTTGACCTCCTGCCTCAGCGTCTAGAGAGTGCCCTACCACGCCTGGCCTGTCTTGGTTTTGCCAGTGGAAGAACAAGGGTCCTTCATCCCACAGGTGGGAAATGGACTCAAAGGAATGGGTAAGAGGGTTAGGTGCAAAACATGAATTTTGAAACCTTTACTCTTAGCCATGAGTCAGGCCCAGTTTACTTCATGCCTGGCAAGAGAGGAACCATACAAGCAAGTATTTTAGTCTCACAGCTGCAAAGGCCACAGCTCAACTTTGCATTATTCAGAGCAGGTTTTTGTTTTTGTTTTTAAGCCCAGGTTATTTCATACACCGGGGCGTGACTCCTAGGGCTTCTTGAATTGGAGTGTTATATTTAAATGTTTTAAACCTCCACCTGGCCTATCTCACACTTTGTGACTTCCTTTAAAGCAAACCAAGCACCCTGCACATAATTCCTGTGTGATGAGTAAACTTTTCATAGATGCCCAGATGGAAGTGGCCTTTGGAAGAATGGACAAAAACTCCCATAGGATAATTTTCTTTTCTCCAGGATTGATTTTATTCCTGTGTTGTCACCAGAACAGCCACAGGCATTCAGTCTCTGGAGTCACTTACTTTTTTTCCTTCCATTTTTTAAAAGCAAAGTAGACATCTTTCTTGAGACTCTTAAAGTTCAAATTACGCCTTCAGATCCATCTAAATGTTCACAGATGGGTGAGGACGGGTTGCTGAGGATAGGTGGTGTGGGATTGCTAATCAATGCTTTCAAATTAAAAAAAAAAATTTTATTTCAAAAATGTTTTCCCCGTAGTTCAGATTCAGACTCTGACTCAGTCTTCCATTTTGCCTTTGAGAAGAATGGAGAGCACTAGGGGCCTCTGTCTGAGGCAGTCCTTGCTGCATTTGGACTTGACTGAGAGAACTGCCCAAGTAGCAATGCTCCACTGTGGGTAAAGCAGCCCCTGGTTTGGGAAGGAGGCACGAGCAGAAGTTTGGTGTGTGCTTTAGTTCTTCTTAGAGTCCCAGTCATTTTCTTATCAATTCTATTCTGTACATTTGTTTAACGAAACGGTTCCCAAACCATCTCTCATTGGGTGCACTGCAGCACCGTGTTGTGATACAAGTAGGGCAGTTCTATGCCTCCATTTCACTGATTGGGAAACTGACACTCGAGGTAGTTTGGAGCCCTGCTGAGATTACACAACTGGCTGGAATTCAAGTCAGGCTCCTAGCGCAGATGTTTCAGCTCTGTGAGGGTGGCATAAATAAGGTCTGAAGACCCCTGGTTTTCTCTAAGTCCTATCCTCTGTCTTGCTTTTACTTTCCAGCAAGTTGGTTGAGTGTCCGTTCTCTGGGCAAACTTTAGGAGCATCTCATCAGTTCTTGGGGGAAAGGTGGCAGTTACTCATTGAGGCCTTAGCGTTCATTTATGGTTCAGACAAATTGGATCCTACTCTTTAACCCCTGTCAAAAATGCAAGCAAACACCACTTCATATCTAGGAGGATGGCTGTTAAAAACAAACAAAGACGATAGGACATAGTAAGCGTTAGTGAGGATGTGGAGGAATTGAAATCCTCCTGCCTTGCCAATGGGTATGTAGAATGGTGGAGCCACTGTAGAACACAGCTTGGCAATCCGCAAAAAGCTAAGTGTAGAACTTACCACATGATCCAGAAATTCCACTCCTATATATCCAGAAATTTGAACAGATGTCTGTAATACCTAAGATCATAGCAGCTTTATTCACAATAGCTAAAAAGTCGGAACAACTCAAGTGTTCTTCAACAGATGAATGGATAAACAAAATGTGGGATATACACATAATGGAATAATATTCAGCTATAGAAAGAAATGAAATTTTGACATATGCCACAAGATAGATGAACCTTGAAAACATTAGGTGAAGTGAAATAAACCAAACACTGAAAGACTAATATTGCTATGATTTTGCTTTTGTGAGAATCCCATTCTAAGCAAATTCAGAGACAGACTAGAGATTACCAAGAGCTAGGGAGATGAAGGGAAGGGGGAGTTGCTGTTCAGTGAGTATAGAATTCATTTGGGAGATGATGAAAAATCTCTAGAGATGGTTAAATGATAAAGGTTACAATAAATTTTTTTTATAAAAGCAAATAGGAAACCCAAATAAGAAACAAAACAATGACACCACCACCACAACCAAACACAAAAGGAAAGAAAGAAGAGAAGGTGAAGGTCGGGGACTGATGTGGAAGAGATGATGGCAGGAATCACAACAAGGAAGAAGAGGGCCCTCCCCAGGGATCTTTGGACATTGGTGCTGGGGATCAGGAGCCCTTGCTGCATCTCAAAGCCCCTGCTGGGAAACTGTCCAGTCCCCATCCTCATTCCATGCCCCGCCGCCAGTCATCCAGAGAAGGGCTGACTTCTTTTACTACATGGCAACTCGCCTGGAGCCCTGGGGCAGGATCATATCCCTGGGGCAGGAGGAGTGTCCATTTCTAGTTTATTTATGTGTTTTATCCCTAGAGTGGGATAAACGACTGTGAAACTGACCTGATATTTATGTCCACTTTAAGGCTGGGCTGTGATATGAGTGTTTTCTCCATGAACTGCGCCCTCACAGCCATTTACTTTCATGAAAGGTTTCTGTGGGGGCGGAGATTGGGAAAAGTCATCAAATCCCATGTTTGCTCCTTCTAATTACACTCTCACTTTTGAATAATTTCTGAGCGCTTAGAAGGTTCAAGAAGTACAGCCCCATAAAATTCTGGGAGCACTCCAAAGACAGGTAACATGTTCCCTATCCCACAGCCCCACTCTTAACTATTTGTTGTGAAATCTACATTTATCATTCTGAAAGTTTCATGTTGTCCACACTGCCGATCAGGAGAAGTGGAAGATTAGGCTTTCAAATGTTCTTGTGTTGGATCAGAGAAGAGTGATACTCTAAGTCATGCCTGTGCTAATTTGTGTGGTTATCCCTTGTTTGGAATTGCCTCTTCTCTTTCTCTCCCTCAAGGCAGAAGGTGGTGTAATTGCATCCCTTACCTGTATGTACATCTCTGTCTGTCCAACCCTGAAGGTTAAAGTCTGGAGGTAAATGAGGCTGCAATGCAAGGTGTGACAGGACAAAAGAGCACAGGCAAGTGTTTAGTCTGGTTGCCACTGGGCTTTGGAATGAAAAGGTCAAGAACTGTCCTGAAAAGCAAAGGAACTTCAGAAACCTGAAGTTACATTCTGAGACTAGTACAAAGAAACCAGATATTCAGCACAGTGATTTGCACTGAAGCAGAATAAAGTATTTATTTCCCAATGATGAAGGCCAATGATTTGAATTTATTTTTCAAAAATAAAAGTGATTTTGTTTTCTGAGTCCTGAGAAATGACCTGGCCAAGTCTTTCCTTGTAATCTTGCTTTAAAAAAAAAAAAAAATCAACCGGTATAGGCTAGGATTAACTACGGGGAATTTAAGCAGGAGGAGAAGCTAATTCTTACAAGCTACATGGTAAATCTGGGGAGATCTCTGAAGGAATTCTGAGGAAATGTCTAGGAGAAAGTAATTATATTATTAGCAATAACATAATGAGATAACTATATCTTTGACAAAAAAGATTTTTAACACTGTTGAGGACTTTTTTTTCATTTTGTCTCCATGCCACCCAGGTATTGACAATACCTTAATTTCTGTGATCAGTAAACTGAGGTCCATGCTTTGTTGGAGGCCACAGAACTGGTTGGGAGGAGGCAGAGATGAGGGTCCAGAGATTACGACTTTCCCAGGTTGTTAAATGTATCCTTTCTGGTCATGCTCACTCCTGGGTTTGGCTTCATGCTGGGTGCTGGGTGGGAGAGTGTTGGATGCATTGGGATAAGTGTGAGGGTGAAGGGTGGCTTTTGAAGGTCCCAACCTGCCATGGAAGTGGGGATGAGGAATTGAGGACAGACCTTTTCTGGAGGGAAGGCTTGTGAGTGTTGGAGTCATGATATGGACATCTGGTTCTGATTCTATCAGCTGACAACCTGCCTCCTGTGGGCCACTTCTGAGCCTGGCCAGATCTCTGCCTTACCCTTAAGAGGACAGCTCTCATTCACAATAGCCAAGTTATGGAAACAGCCAAGATGCCCCAGCACTGACGAATGGATTAAGAAAATGTGGTATCTATACACAATGGAATTTTATGCAGCCATGAAGAAGAACAAAATGTTATCATTCGCTGGTAAATGGATGGAATTGGAGAACATCATTCTGAGTGAGGTTAGCCTGGCCCAAAAGACCAAGAATCGTATGTTCTCCCTCATATGTGGACATTAGATCAAGGGCAAACACAACAAGGGGATTGGACTATGAGCACATGATAAAAGCGAGAGCACACAAGGGAGGGGTGAGGATAGGTAAGACACCTAAAAAACTAGCTAGCATTTGTTGCCCTTAACGCAGAGAAACTAAAGCAGATACCTTAAAGCAACTGAGGCCAATAGGAAAAGGGGACCAGGAACTAGAGAAAAGGTTAGATCAAAAAAAATTAACCTAGAAGGTAACACCCACGCACAGGAAATCAATGTGAGTCAATGCCCTGTATAGCTATCCTTATCTCAACCAGCAAAACCCCTTGTTCCTTCCTATTATTGCTTATACTCTCTCTACAACAAAATTAGAAATAAGGGCAAAATAGTTTCTGCTGGGTATTGAGGGGGTAGGAGGGAGAGGGAGGGGGCGGAGTAGGTGGTAAGGGAGGGGGTGGGGGCAGGGGGGAGAAATGAACAAAGCCTTGTATGCACATATGAATAATAAAAGAAAAATGAAAAAAAAAAAAAAGAGGACAGCTCTCTTATCACCTTCCACATTCAAGCCCTCTTTTAAAGTTACTGCTGTGGTTGGGATAGCAAAGCCATATGTTCCCTTCAGAAGCTTATCCAGGTATCTGGCAGGAATCTTTAATCTTTTTTCCTCCAATGGATTTGTTTATCAGAATCTCACCTTGGATGTTCCAGAAGCAAGAGTCTGATGCCAAAAAGACCAATTGCAGGAAAGTCAACAAAAGACAAGATGAGCAGGCAGGGGTGTGGGGACAGAGTACGGTAGCTGCAGGGTGTCCTGGGAGACGAAGTTCAGGGCCCTGAAGACAAATATCCCTAACTTCCTAAGTGATCTGATGGGAGTGGTGTGCCAGGGGTGGGACTGCTAAGGTCAGCCATACCCAGGTGCCTGGTGGACATGACACTGGTTTTAGAGCCAAAACATTTGGATTCTAGTCCCAGCTCTTTGAGTCCATTTTCTTCTCTGGCCCTTAGTTTTCATATCTATATAACGAGTAGATGAATCCTATATTACTTCTGTCTATGATTCTATATAATTTTCCCTGGAAGAGAGGATTCAGAAGGGGCACCTGGGAGACCACTGCTCCATGGTGACCAAGTAGGAAGCCACCAGAGCCATAGGAGGAGTTAGTGAGTCACTGAGGAGTCACTGGCCATAAACAATTTGTGGTGAGAGTAATAGGCTCTGGCCAGTCAGGGAAGGAAGGTGGCCACTGAAGATGCCAGGGAAGTTTATAAGGAAGTTTTGCCAAAGGGATGGGCTAGTAGGTGCTAATAGCCAACAAACTAGCTCAGGATTTCAACATGGTCAGGAATGGAATGCCTAATCAGGTATTTTATCTTGCTTAGAAATCATAAATTAAACATGTATTAGGGTTAGTAGACCAGTTCAAGGACTGTTTGGGGCCATGTTCATTAGGCTGAGAGTATTTATGAGATAGGGTTTTAAGAACACCATTCAACAATTTGTGGCCCAGGGTTATTTTGGCTGCAACTTGGGTGATCCTTTGAAGTTCTGTTTTGGAGGTCTATTGGTTGAAATATATTTCAGAACACAAAGAACTAAATGCCCTTTGAAAACATTTCCCTCCCACCCCAACCAGTTAAATTCCTAGTACTTTGAGTCATAGCCATGGTTCAGTTTACAAACAAAATGGAGTGCCTGTACATCTTATGACCTGCAAGACTTGGGTGTTTTGAGAGAAACAACAATGAAGGATACTAGGGCCATAACAGGTACTCAAAGAACATTCTCTGAATTGTAATACGTTTTGGGAATTTTTCTTTTCGGATAAGAAGGCTCATCCACACACACCTACACGCCGACCTTCTGTGTGTCTTTTTTATTGCAAGATGTGATCTTGGTTTACAGAAACTTTTTCACAAGTGTTAGGTCAAACTTTGTCCTAATCAAAATAAGGTAGACATGTCCCAGGATGAACACTTTGAAAAAAAAAGATTCTGCAATACAAACTTGTGTAGACAATCCATAAATGAATGCCTACACACTGAGCATTTGGCAAGAACAAAGAATCTGTTCTATTTCTGAATATATGTTAACTGTATTTCACTTATTTCTTTGAGTCATGTGGTATTATTGCCATTTTTTTTTCAGATAAAGAAACTGAGGGTTAAGTTAGTTAGGTGACTTGAGAAAAGTAATTTAGCTAATAAGAGATGAAGTCAAGTCTTTCTGAATTGAAAATCCATGCTGTTACCCATTCATTCATTCCACAAATATTAACTGAGTATTTCTCATCAAACACACTCCACCCGCACGGGGCATTCTAGTCACGCTAAGGGAGGCAAATCAAACAATCATTAAATACAGCACACTATAACATATTTTGTAATTAAGGTCTATCTTAAGAGCGACATGAATTCAGAGGAGGGAGAACAACGTGGGCTGGAGAGACTTGGTGTGATGTTGTGGGAAGATCTTAAGTAAGGAGCAGTGGCAGGACATATCTATATAGGGGCGAATGAGGTGCAGAGGTAAACCAGAGTAGATCCTTTAATTTTGCAATGTCACATGTTTTGGGGTTGAAATACATCTACCTGGTGTGGCCTTCCAATCCCCCAAATATTGGAAAGGGGAGGAGTAACTTTCATTGCCTTACTCTCACATTCATATACCTTAACAGTGGTTATCTCTAAGTTCAGAAAGAGAGCTGGGATGGAAAGAATATAAAATAATTATTCCTTGATGGCAATTTTCACATGCTTCTTAAATGATACTCAACCCAAATGACCTTCCTGCAGGTACTTCTACACAGATGAGATATAGCTGAAATCATAATGAAAGAAGTCATAGAAGTAGAGAGTTTAAAAGCCCTGTGTTCCCAAGGGCTGTATGTCACTAGCTGCAAAGCACTCTTTTCTGTGTGTGATCCAAACCTTTTTTGTTTCTTTTAAAAATAATACACTTGTAAGCAGGTGCTTCCTTGGTTGAAGAAGGAGTTGTTTGACTGCTTGCTTAGTTTTCAGAGAATAGAAACGATGTTTCTATGGAATCAATGTGAACAGGTATTTAATTCAATTTCTCAAAAGTTGCCAATAAATTTTTCTTAGGGAATTCTTAGAGGGGACTGCTATGGTAACTAGCTATGACATCCCATGCCCTTCTTCCCTCTCTTTCCACCCTCTTTTCTGGCTCTGTGTAAACCTGAGAAGGGGGGAGAAGAAAGATTACAGGATGGACTGGGGCTATGCAGTTAAATCAGGAGAAGGTGGATGTGTGGCAGCTCATGGTGGTGCTATGGTGTGGCACCACAGTGGATCTCCCCAAGGGGCCACTGCCACCACTATTCTCTCCTTTACCAATGGTAGTGACTACTGGGAATGTTTCTTCTGAGACTTGGGATAGATGTCCAGGCTCATCTCTTGGGACCCATTAATTTGGTTGCTTGGGTGCTCTAGTGACGGATTCATGTAGTGTGGTGGAAAGAGCTCTAGGTTAGAAAAGAATCTGAGGCCCTGGACAGTTCTGCTGTGTGGGCTTGAGGTAGGCTAAGTTAGGGAAAGTTCAGGACTCATAACCTCCCATACCTGGCTGGGAACCATCCATGCCCCTCCTCACTCATTAGTTATAGGGTGAGAATCTCCTTGTTCTTCCCTTCCCATAGGTTATCATAGGTTTTTAAAGCACCTGAAGAGCAGAAATACCTCTCAGCTTCCAGCTTCCACTGGGGCTCACCATGCTTCCCTTTGCATTTCCCTTTCCTAACTTATAGTAAACTCCATTCATACCCACGTGTCCTGCCATGGAGTCTTCCACATGGGACAAAGAATTTGGAAGTCCTCTGATCACAGACTGAACCAGTGCCATTAACACGCTTATTCGAGTTCCTTAAGGTTTCTCTATTTCAGTATCCTGTTTGCTATACAGGCCACTGCTCTAGATAACCTCCTAGCTCCCTTCTAAGTCTGTGACTAGAGGTCAAAGTTGTAAATTTCATCTCCTCATGGTGATAGAGTGTTGCTCTGTGCCAGGGTCATAGATAGCAGTCCTAACCTGTCCTCATCTTGACTCTTGTGGGTGAGAATGTCAGACCAAATCCCTTGTCATTTTGCATGAAACAGCTTCCAGTTGCTGTTGTCAGCAAAACTGTATAGACAGTATATGGGAGGACGACGAGCGCTCGTTTGCCTGAGGGTTACCTTCAGTTTTTAGATTGGCAGACTTCTGGTCAACTGGGATGAGGTGGTCACCTTAAGGACAGTTCTCACTGATTTAGTGTTAAGGTGCTACTCAAGCAGAGCAAGTGGAAGTATCACTAAGAGATGTAAAAACAGAAAAAAAAAATCTGGAAAGTCCCATTTCTTTTAGCAATTAATTATTTATTTTCCTGGAAGCCTTGTTCAGGTCTCTGTTAGATAAATATTGAAATTTAAAGGATGACAAGTTTTTACCCTCCTATATCACTGAGATGATTCCTGTCCCAGAGGGTGATTTGGACCTGGTCTAAGGGATCATGTATCAGATGTCCCTGGAGCCACCTTCTCCTTCACTAAGCTCCGGCCTCCTGCTCCAACATTCATCTGTCCTGGGGGTTGAATGTGCAGAGGAGTCAGATAGGACAGTCAGTTCTCACACACCCTCCTAGCCATCACACTATGCTTGGGACCAACACCTCTTTGGAAACACATTCTGTGACCGAGCTGCTGAGTTAGAAGGCATAGTCACAGTAGCACAGGAACATTAGGAAGTGAGCATGGCTGTTTTGTACCTGGAATTCCAAGACACCCTGATTTAGGTGGCTTATTCTTGAAGGGAGGGCTCTAGGGGAGGTGATAGAATCTCAAAGAGCCCATTTGGCATAGTCTGTCCCGTCGTCAACAGCTACTCTTTATGGAAATATGGCAGCTTCTTATGGTGGCTTGTACTCATTTTCCCTTTCTTCTAAACCTCTTTGAGTTGGGAAGTGAGGCAAGTAGTATCTTGAATCTCTTCCCTTTCATCTAACTCTCCTACCCCTCTCTCTGCTGATGAGGGCACAGAACACACTAGAGATATTTTACAATACCTAAAATCTATTTGAATAGCATAATTTATATACACTTTTTTTTTTTTTTGGGTGATACTAGGGTTTGAATTCAGGGCCTCATGTTTGCTAGGCAGGCGCTTTACCACTTGACCCACTCTGCCAGCTCTATTTTGTTTTGGGTATTTTCGAGATAGTGTCTCTTGAACTATTTGCCCAGGCTGGCTTTGAACTATGATCCTCCTCATCTCTGCCTCCCAAGTAGCTAGGATTATAGGCATGAGCCATTGGTGCCTGGCTATACACATGTATTTTTGTTGTAAAATTTAAAAAATTGCCAATCTGATAAGTGAGAGTGTTATGTTCTTGGATTAATTCACGTTTCCTTGGGTTCCTGAATGACTGTGGGGAGTAGACACTGTTGGACTTCCCACTCCCTGGTTAGCCTGCTTGGGACTGTGGAAATAAAGCTGTATTGTGTTAGCACTGAGACTGGGGCTGTTTGTTACATCAGTAGCAAACCCAGATTGATGCAGGGCATTTCACATAATAGCAGAAAACAGAAATCTTTTTGGCCTCTTAAAACCATACCACAAAGGCTCTGCCCTACCTGGCCTATGTACAAAGCCAACTTTGATTTCTCTTACTTGCCTGTGGTTTGCAAACCCAAGTGACTACAGAGAATTGAAGTAACCTTTTCTCCCTCATCCATTTGTCTCTCTTATAGCCATTCTTTTATTGTCTTTTTGAATGTTCTTTTCCTCTCTCCTTCTCCCAGTTGATAAAGGTAAAATTGAATTGTTCAAAGGTTAAAATTAGGCCGACAATTCTTTAGTTATGTCAACACATAACAAATTGGGGTGGAAATTTTAACAATGAAAACAAAATCATTCTGAATCTTGGGCCCTACGTGTCATGGAGAGAATTACTGCCAGAGTGGCATCTTTTCTCCTCTCTCTGGGTGACTAAGTATTTGCACCTTGGCTCCCTCCTTTTCTTTGTGTATGTGTAGAAATAATTTCAATGCCCTACCTTAAGATCTGGCAGTGAAAGTTATCCTTATCCCCTTGGAGAAGGTCATCCAGTTCTGGAAAAACTGCCTCAAGAAAGGCCTGTCTACACATTTTGTAAAAGCATGATCATGAAGTTTCAGGTTTATTATCATGCAAATGCTTCCATTTCCCCTCTTACTCCACCCAATCCCCTCCTACAACTGTGATAAAATGACATTGGGGACATTGGGAATTTAACCAGCCAGTCAGGAAGGCAGAATAATGTTTCCTCAGCCAGTGGTTCACAGGGGTCCTCAGAGGGTCTTTGCAGAGAACTTAAGGAGTTGTTCCTTTAACAAGGTGCTGGCTTAGCTCACACTTTTAAACTCCCTTTGCTTTCCAAGTTAAGTGTTTATCTCTTTGGGAAAATGAATTGGCACAACCATTCCAGGAAGCAATTTGGCAACAAGCATCAGGAGTCTTAAAAAACATTTACTTATGTGACTGGGCAGTCCCACTTCTAGTTGCTCTATCCTTGGGAAATAATCAGAGATGCGATCACAGATCTTTGTACAAGAATGCTTGTCAAAGCATAAGTTATGATAGCAAGTCATCAGGAAATAGCCCAAATGCTGAATCGTGTAGGGTAAATTTGTTTAATAATGGAATATTATGTAGCCTTTAAAAATAGTGTTTTCAAAGAACAATTAATGCCATTGGAAATAGGAAAAGACACAAAATAATGTATTAAATGGGAAAAGTTACAAAATAAATATTCTAATTTATTTAAAATAGCTTATTTAGAATCATACACATAAAAGACAAGACATAAGTAAATATGAGCAATAAGAGTTTAGTTCTAATCCCAGCTCTGACACATTTTAAGAGCTTCTCATGAAACAAATGACTCAAAATCACTGAGTTTTTCTTAGGGTTGTGATGAAAATATGAAAGACTGTTGGCAAAGCTCCTGGCACAAAGTGGTTGATCAATAAATGATAGCAGTGGTTATTATGGTGATTCTGAACACTATTATTAACTATACAAGTCTGTCAGTGGCAGAAGCCAGGTAAGAATAGTTTCGTATGTGTGGACAGCCTTCCTGTGACTATCTGCTTACTCCCCACTTCTGTCCACCCATTGGCTTTAGTGAGGTGGTCCTGTCCACAACCTTGGGACAAGAAACTCAAGCAAAGAAGCAAAAATCAAGACAGGGATGCAACCTTTAGGATGGAGGCTCATGAAGGATAGCAAAAATGTCCCCTGGCCAATCAGAGGAAGCAAGTTTAGCCTTTAGAAAGGTGTGTGCCCCACTACTTGGGCCAAAAGCAAATAGTTATCTACATCTGTATGGGGCTTCACTTTTTAAAACCCTACTCCATTACAGGAAAAATCGTCCACATAAAGGAATATATATGGTTTATTTCCTAAATATAACTATAAATAATGTTAGCTATTGCTACTTAACAAATTACCCCCAAACTCAGCACTTACTCCAGCACACATTGATTATCTCAGTTTCTCAGGGGTAGGAATGCTAAGTTGGGCGAAGGGTCTTTCTCAAGGCTGCAGTCCAGGTGCTGGTCAGAGCTGCAGAGCTGCAATCTTCTTGAAGCTTAGCTGGGCAGGGTCCACTTCTAACTTCACTCAGTGGCTACTGGCAGATTCAGTTCCTTGTGGGCTGTTGGCCTCAGTTCCTCAGTGGCTGTTGGCTGCAAGCTGCCTCAAGTTCCTTCCTTCATGGTCCTCTATAGAGCAGCTCACAAGGAGGCAGCTGGCTTTATCAGAGAAAGCAAGTTGAGAGAGAGAGACAAAGAGAAACAGATCTTTTGTAACTGCTCTTGGAATTGACTTCTAGTCACTTTTGTTTTGTGTGTGTGTGTGTGTGTGTGTGTGTGTGTTTGTTTGTTATAAGCAAACACCAGGTCCATCTTACTCTTGAGGGGAGGGAATTACACACAAGGGTGTGGGTACCAGAATGGGGCCATTTTAGAAGGCCACCTACCACATCCCCTTTTTACAGCAGAGGAAATCAAAGCCTACCTAGCAATAATATGTGACTTTCCCTAGATCTGCCATAGAAGAAGCCTAAAACCTGGCTTCTTATTCTGTCCACTCTACTATGCAAAACCTGTCATCCTGTTCCAACATTGTCCTCTTGCCTAAGAACAAGCAGGGTACAAATGATAGAATGTTTGAGGATTTTTAGATAATAAAAAATACTAAAAGGCTCAATAATTTATGATGGTCTAGGATGGGGGCACATTCTGGAGACAGATAGTGATGATTAGGAAAATATACAGAGGCTCCATTACCTACAAACGCCACCTATAGTTTCCACAGAAGAGGCCTTGGAAAGTACTTCTTAGGTTGTTCAGGGTAGCAGCAATGATTAATTCCAAGCTGTTAACGCATTTTATTATGCAAATACTCTAGCAACTCAGGCATGGAGAAAGTGTGGGCACTGCCTCCATCCCATTCACTCTGGACACTCAATTTACATGGAAATGTGGCACTCACTGGAGACAAGACAGTAGGTTCTCCTTGCAGGGAGAGGGGCTGCAGGGAGTTTAGGATGTGGGTGGGAGTGGAGGCTGAAGGGACATCTAGCTACCCATTAATGACATTGGATTATTATAATGCCATTTGTGGTTAGAAACAATGGTATTACCTTAATTTTGTAATTAAATTGCTCCTAGCAAGAAAGATAAGCAGAGCCTGAGGTCAGTTCAGGGCTAGTAGAGTTTTGGGCCTTCTAAGAATGGGAGTTGAATCCTGCATCCCCAGTATGAACACTCTCTCAGCAGCATTCAACCTCTGTGGAGAGCAGGGTCTCCTTTCTGGGGAGAAAGGTGAGTAAAGGAATGTGTCTCTGGGAACCAAAAGGAGTTTGATTTGTCTGTGAATTCTTAGAATGGTCAGTGCTCCATGTCATGGAATGATTGCTGATGGTGCTTATGAATTCTTAGGTGGGCTCAAAACTCCCTTATGTGAATAAACAGTCTCAGTTTAAAACACAGAGTTAAGGAGGAAGTCAGACCTAAGGTGTCTAAGGCAGCCATTGAGGAAGAAAATCAGAGGTGATCCAGGAAGTGGAGATGGGGTATCACAAGTTTATGACTCCTGCTGCCCAGTTATCTGGGAGTTGGAGGGGTTTTTGAGAGCACAGCAAAGATGAGCTTAAATCTCTGCAGGCATTTTCCCTTTCTGGAGAGACAGAGATGGAGAGACCGGTAGAGAGTTGGATGTCTACTCACTGACACACTAAGACCTCTGAATGCGCACTGTGGGAATGAAAGGACCAATCTTTCCCATTGCAGGGAGAGAATATGCCCCCAAGACAGTTCCCAGACCTCCCTCATAACTTCTGCTTCTGACAATGAGGTTTCAGAACAAGTTTGGTTGTGGAGGGTGTCTTCAACTGTGTATCTTCCACTGTATGTCACCCTGGAGGCATTTGAGGGCACTTCTGCTCTATTTTTACTATGTCCTCATAAGGCTTTAAGCATTGCCATCCTCTTGTGACTGACAGAAAAACTATAGCTTGGAAAAGTTCAGTGACTTACCTGAGGAGGAAGGGGCAAGGGGGCCAGAGACCAGGTCTCCTAACTTCCCCTCCAGGGTCTTTACCATTTCCCTAGAATACCTGGGAAGTCTAAAATGGCCTGAAGCAAATGGCAGGGAATGGGAGTCTGGTTGATGGGGAATCTGATAAGAAGCCACTAAACTTTTCCAAAGATGGCTTATACTAATCAGACGAATGGGTAAAAAGGAAGGAAACGACAGGGGAGATTTAAGACTAGAGTTCAGTTCTGAGAAGCAAAGGGCTCTGTTGTCCATCAGGAGAGACACACATTGCCAAAAAAGAGGCTGGGATATAGCAGAGTGGTCACAGGAGACCTGTATTGTTTTGTAGTCCTAGTTATTCTAGTAATTCATTGGCTAATTCTATGACTCTCTCTCTCTCTCCTTTTTGTTTTGCTTATTTGTAAAACATGAACTAGATGATCTCTAACGCCTTTCTAGCTCTTTCCAGAGGAAGCTGAGTTAGAAAGACATGAACTCAACTTCCATTCCTTTCCTTGGTGATAGATCACCAGATTCCAGGCTCTAGGAACTCTTAGCTTCTCCTAGAATTTTCAAGTTCTGGGCATCTAGGAACTTTCTCTGTGAAACACAGTGACCTAGTCTATGAAAAAACAAAACAAACAAACAAAAAAACGACTACTTCTTAGTCACCACCTTTCTGGCCACTCTAGGACACATGGCACAAACCAAGAATTCCTCTTCATTGTCCCCATGCCTGCATGGAGAAGAGAGGTATACCCCTCTCGCTCTGCCTTAGCTTTCTCTGTCCCCATGTTTGACCATCATTCAGGAGCCATGGAAATGTAAGATAGGTTCCTGTCCTACAGGAGCTTAAAATATAATGGGGAAAATTTGATCAATAGAGTCAATGCAAATCCAATCAAAATTCCTTCAGGCTTTTTTGTTGACATTGACAAACTGATTCTAAAATTTATAAGAAATGCAAATACGTAGGATAGTCAAAACAATTTGGGAAAAGAAAAAACAACAACAAAAAAAACAAAGTTGGAGGACTTATACTACCTGACTTGGATACTTAGAGTTACAATAAAGACTTGTGTTGATATAGAGATAAACATGGGACCAATGGAACAGAATAAAGTTCAAAAGTACTGCACATAGTTGATCAACTGAATCTTGACAAAGATACAAAAACAGTTCAATGGGGGACAAGATGATCTTTTCATCAAATGAATCCATATAATTAGAATTTATATGCAAAGAGAAACTTTACTCCATAATCTCCTACCCTAAACAAAAATTAATTCACAATGGATCATAGACCTAAATGTATGAGCTAAAATTATGAAAGAAAACATACGAAATTTATTTGGATTAGGCACATATCAAGTAGGATTTCCATCAGCTGATGAATGGGCAAACAAATTGTGATATACCCATATAGAGAAGTGCTACTCAGTAATAAAAAATGTACTTTATTAATGGAGTAAGAAAAAAAGCACTGAACTGCTTCATTCATACAGCAATATGGATGAATCTCAAAGATATTATTTTACGTGAAAGAAGCCAGCCATGAAAGAATACATACACAATGATTCCATTTAAGAGAAATTCTAGAAAAGACAAAATAGTAGTTATGGAATACAGATGAGTGATTGCCAAGAGTCAGGGGGTGTAGATAATAGAAGGACTGCAATGGGGAAAGTGGTAATGTAAGTGCCCTACACAAGTGTGTGATGGTGGCTACATGACTCCATACATTTGAGGACTGTATACATTTGATTGTGTGAGTTTTCTTATATAAATTACACCCCAGTAAAGTTAAAGAAAATACAGTGATGAGAGAGAAAATACATTTGCAGAAAACAAACAATGGCAGGTAGAATCAAAGAGAATGCTCAAAGAAGAGGGTCAGGTTGAGCACTACAGAAATTAGAGTTGGATTCCCCAACTCTATGGGGGTTGATCCAGGAAAGGCGGGAAAAATGAGGCTTGCTTGAATAGGCACCAAGGACCCAGTAGGGCTGCAGAATGTGTGTGTATTTTGAGGGGCTGGGGAGTAGGAGGAGGCTGGTGCTCTGGCTGTGGACAGAGCCCTGGGGAATGCCACCTCTGAAGGGCAGGCAGGGGGTGGTTCCTGCCATGGTGGTTTTGGTCAGCACCTTTACAGTAAATTGTGGGGAAGTGTGTCGCTGCTCAACTGTGGCAGGGCTTTTGGTCTTGAGCCCCACACATGGGTCACTTTCATCAGAACAGGAAAACGAAACAGGCTCCCCTGAATGATTTATGGGAGGGCTTGCATTTTGGGGATGTGATACTGCAATTTGTGTTATGGGACCAGGACATCTGTTTCCAGGGAGGTGTGTTCTCTCTCACCATGAGTGTCTCCCACCCAGGATCTTTTGCCCCTCATAGAGTTAGCCATTTTATCTTGGTTGCTTGTTAGCAAAATGGGACCTTCTGGTGATGAGTTCTCCTCAGTGAGGATGAGTGATCCCAGGCTAATTGGAGGTGAGCAGGAACCACTTGCGTCTTAGCCTACTCCTCACACAGCATCTAATAGTGCTGTAAGCTGTAGGATTAGAGAGTGTGTCATCTGTCACATAGCATGAGCAGGTTCCCACTTAACAATTACATTTTAGCCATTTATTTGATTAAACTTCAGTTATGTTAATTGTCCCCCTGTGGATTAGTGTCCTGTGCTGGGGTACTCTACTGCCAACAGATCTTGCCACAACCCTTCTCACCCGGAAGCACATTTCCCTGGGGGGGCCTGAAGCAACAAGTGTGGAACCATGGAGGGTTCTGGCTAGGGGGACTTTGGCAAGCCTTCTGCTCAACTCCTCACTCCACAGATGGCAAAGCTGAGGCCAGTTTGACACAGGGAGCCATAGAGAAGGGACTTGTCCAATGTCACACAGCCTGCAAGTGTTTAGCACACTTGTTAGGCACTCTCAATCTTCTTCATTTTTGAGCATTGGGGGCATGGCCTAGACAGACAGAAGATGTGTACCTATGGCGGGTAGATACCCCGCCTTTTACTCCTTCCAGGCAGGAAGACCTTTGCTCCTGCCTGCCTTTGCCTGCCAGGCTGGTTGAAGAAGAGGAAAGTTTCATTAAGAATTTGATTGGGAAGGGAGGCTCAGCACAGGTCACATCTAATTTTTTAACCCTGCCCCTCTTCTGCTTTTAAAAGGAAAAATGAACCTTGAGGTCTTAGTGAGGATGATTTTTGTCTGGTTCTGGGGATTTTTAGTTTGTCAAAAGGGTGTTATAGATTCTCGAGCCACACCCTGCCCTGTTTTAACACTGCCCACTAATCCCTATCCACCCCCAGGCCTTGCTCACATGGGGTTCTTGTCTCGTAGCTTGTCTGGGTGAGTCCTGGCAGCTCCTACCTCACCAACCTCTTGAAACCCATGATTCTTGTGAGCATATGATACAAGAATGTGTGTGTACAAGCACCTCCCCCCACACGGGAGGTGCCATCCAAGATTCATTGTATAAGTAAAATTAAAATGTATTAACTTGCCTTCCAGATGCCCCCTGATAGCAAGTTTAATTACTCTGGACATAATTAAATGAGTTTAAGAGATTAGAAATATAAGAGGGTAGCAAAGGCTTAAATTTATGGGAGAAAAAAAATTTAATTCTAGAGTCTTTTGTCACTTAGTGGCTATTGTGTTGGAGACCAGGAGGGATGGAGGAAGTATTGGGTAGAGTGGAAGGATGAGGGTGTTAGGGGTGTTGAACTAGAGTGGATGTGTCCATGTCTGGGGCCACACAGATATCAATGGGCAGTTCCTATGCCTATGCAAGTCTCCAGCAGGCGGGCCAATGGCGAGGGGCAGATGTACAGGGAAGATGAGCAGACTGTACTGTGAGTCCCACCCTTTCTCTCACTTCTATTTTGGGGGGTGTTCCCATTTTGCCATAGACTTTTTGTCTTGTGTCTGATTTTTCCTGGGATTTGCAGCATAGTCCACATGTGCTCAGAGTGTCTTCGGCAACAGAGCTGACTGCTTTGGTGAGTGCTGGCCCTTGAGTCATCACACACCTCCAAGTCACTCCAATCTTGACTTTGACCTGGTTTAAGAAGCAAGGGTTTTAGATGGCAGCTTCCAGGAGGAACTGAGGCCCCTAACCCAAATGGCTAATCAGATGTGCTTCTCTGTCAAAGAAACCTACACATACATAGGCATCCTCACACGTGCACACTCATGCATGCATACTCACATATACTCACACATTACTGACACATGCACACACTCCCTTGTACATATAGTCACTCATACATTCATTCACTTATAAACTCACACATACACATACACACTCATACACACATGTATACACACTTGCACACACATGCATTCATTCCTCCACACATACATACACTTACTCCCACAACTATGCATTCATGCGTACACACGGCCACACACTTATTAAAATATGCACACACACACATGCCATACACACTACTAGACACTCAAGACTCAAAGGTGAGCATTTTGCTAAGCTGTCTTCTTTCTGATTAATTTTCCTACAAGTTCTTTGCTGCAGAATCCACCTTTTTGTCTAGAGGGGTTGTCTTGCCTCTGAATGAGAAAGGCTGTTGGGTTCTGTTAAATTTTTTAGCTGCACAGGGTGGAAGGACGGTCTTCCTTGTGGTTTAGAATTACACTCCAGAAAGTTGCAACAGATTTCTACACCCTTTTTAAAGGTGTTTTCTCCTGCACTGGTCCTGTTTTAAAAAGACTGACTCTAGGTAAGATTCCATATATACACATAAAGATATGTGTTTAATGAAAACAAAATAAAGCACCAGGATACTGAATGAATTTTCAAAAGTGACTACTAAACAAGTGTGAGGAGATAAAGTGAAATCCTCTTACATGTGCGACTTGGGTTGAATGGGGGTTGGGGCTGCCAACTGCTAAAATGGTGTTTAGAAATTGAGTCTGTGTTATGTCTAGGGGTCCTAGTATTTTGTGTTACTCTGACCCCAGCATTGTATCACTTCAATGCAGCCGGGGTGTGCAAATGCTCAGTTCTGGTCAGAGGAAGGTATTTTGTATTTGAGCCAAATCTACATTTCAGATTTGAAACAAGGGGAGCAGGGACAGGAGGGGGTGGGGCTGGAAGGGGCAAAGGTCAGTGTTCACAGGTCTGAGACCATGTTTAATATCACATGACACCTTTGTCAAACAGTGCGTCACCCCTCCCCCCGCCCCACAGGCTGTCTGGGTTTCTATATATAAGGGACCTTCCTGTGCATTGCCTTCCCACCCAAATGCTCAGCCTTGCTTTTTGTATAACAAAAGAAATGAATGAAATTTGAGTTACTCCGTGTTTTTTTTTTTAAATTTTTTAATGTGGTGGCATGAGATGCCCTGGGCCCTGGAGGGTCATGGTCTCCCTTGTGTCTTTGGTTAGGCCTGTCTGTATCCCCTCCTGGGGTACAGTGTCTGTCTGAAGCCTTGGGGTGGATAAGAGGCTGGTGGGGAGAGGGATGGTATTATATTTCCGAGCCATGACCTTGAAGGTGAATTTAAGTCTTCAGCCAAGCATTGGGTCATGGCCTGAAACCTCCAAGGAGAAGAACGAAACCAGAGGTCAGGTGCATTTGAAATGATATCAGGGAGCAGCAGTTAGGGCTGCTGGGTGGTGGCCTGTTTGCTATCCGGTGGTGAGGGGCAAGAGCAGGACCCATGGGCAGACAGCTGACCTTCCACTCCTGGACTAGACTTCATCTCTGGTTGGTCACCAGAGCTTGAAAATCTTCACTAAGCCCTGGTGGGTGTCTGTCCTTGTCACCACAGTCCTGCATAAGCCCTGCTGCTCTGGAGGAGACCCTTGTGAGCTTGGTGCTGCAACACACCCTAAGGACTATTTATCAAAGGGGGCAAGACTGGTGCACCCTGTAGTTGCTTTCCTCCTTCACCGGTCAGACACTGAGTATTTGTGGATCAGGCTGAGAGACAATGATCTCCCAGTGGATAGCAGTTTCCCAGACTTTGGTTTAGAGACCTAGAGAGTATTCAATGTTTATGAAGGAGAACAAGTCACCAAAGGCTGGAGGATGTTGGAGACAGAAGGGCCTTGGTTCAAATGCTGAGTGTCATTGGAAACTGTAACTTCTCTGAGCTCCTTCCTTCCTCATCTCAAAAAATGAACTCAATTGTAAGCTTATTGTAAGCACTGAGTGAGTTATTGTGTGCAAAGTGCCTGGCATGAAGTTGATTCTCCAGATATGTTATCACTATTCATTTGGTAAGATTTATATCTGGCCATTACTTCAAAGAGTTAGAAACAGTTTGTACATAAGTCTTTGGGGGCATAGGCAGAATTTTAAGATGTATATTTGACAGAGGGAAAGAGAGTGGGCTCAGAAACAAGCTTTAATTCTTCAATCTGCTACCACTTCCGACCAAATCAAGAGTTCTCTAATTTTAGGGAGCTGCAAAATTCTCTGATCCTCAGTGCATTGTGGTCCAGAAACCAAGCAGTACCCCCAGGATGGGTATGAATGCTCATTGCCCTGTTTAGATCAGCTGCTGTTTTGAAAGATGTCCTTAAGTAGATCAAGGTCAATTTCACCTGCTTAATGACCTGCTTGGATAAAGAAACAGGAGGCCAGAAGTGAGATGAAAAACTGGACAGTGGCACTGTGCAGAAAAGCACCAGCTAGGGGTTAGCAGCTTTGCCCCTGGCCCAGCTGCCCCAGCCAAGTGGCTTGTCTGTCCCATGTCAACTTCCAGGCTGCACGGGTTGCACTTCGAAATAAACTGTAGTTTTTGCAGTGTGCTGAAACATCATGGATCCCACAAAACCAACCATTCATTCCCATCTGCATAAGCTTCTTCAATTCGTGTCGCCTCCACTTGAAAAAAATTGAGTCCCTATTAGCATGGGAGATGTCTGCATGCTGCTTTATTGCCAATTTTGAAAGCCCTGGAGTCAAGGAAAAAAGAGGAAAAACTGGGCAGGAGGAGATGCGATATGGTAGAAAGAGCAGGGGCTGGGTTTCATAAGATCTTGGGTTGGTAGGTCTCCTCACCTGTGGCACCTCAGTTTTTAGTCTGTAAGGTGGGGCAGCAGCTCTATTCATGGCTTCCTTGATATGCATGAAGATAATTGATATGAAGGAAACAAAGTGTTCTGTTTATTGCTTGCCTCTTAACCTTTGAGTCTTTCTAGGAGAAGTTAAGCCAAACTTCACATGGTCAGATAGCCTGGGGTGGGGACTCAGCATGATTTCCCAAAAGCCTGAACAAAGATTGATTTGCTTCAGCCCAGACAGTCTGGAAAGCACATGTCCAAGAAGACTTCAGTACTCTGTGAGACTCCAGCATGGAGTATGGTGGGATCTTCAAAGGTGGGCCTGTGATGTTCAGAAAAAGTCACAAAACATGAGACTTATTGGTATACAGCAGTCTTCTGTCATCTGTAGTCTGGGGGCCAAATTCAGACCTATACCTGCATTTTTTTTTCATTTCTCTTTTATTATTCATATGTGCATACAAGGCTTGGTTCATTTCTCCCCCCTGCCCCCACCCCCTCCCTTACCACCCACTCCGCCCCCTCCCTCTCCCCCCCTCAATACCCAGCAGAAACTATTTTGCCCTTATTTCTAATTTTGTTGAAGAGAGAGTATAAGCAATAATAGGAAGGAACAAGGGTTTTTGCTGGTTGAGATAAGGATAGCTATACAGGGCATTGACTCACATGGATTTCCTGTGCGTGGGTGTTACCTTCTAGGTTAATTCTTTTTGATCTAACCTTTTCTCTAGTACCTGTTCCCCTTTTCCTATTGGCCTCAGTTGCTTTAAGGTATCTGCTTTAGTTTCTCTGCGTTAAGGGCAACAAATGCTAGCTAGTTTTTTAGGTGTCTTACCTATCTTCACCCCTCCCTTGTGTGCTCTAGCTTTTATCATGTGCTCATACCTGCATTTGTAAGTAATACTTTATTAGAGCAGCCAGGCCTGCTCTTTTGTGATAGGAACAGGCTCTCAAAGCCAAATATATTTACCCTCAGGAATGGCTTACTGACTGCTGGTATAATGTGCAGATCAAAGTATGCAGTGGTATAGGCTTCCTAAGAATGTGTGACTCCCCAGTTCATTACCTCCTTTCTTCCTTCCTTCCTTCCTTTCCTCCTCCTCCTTCTTCTTTTCTCTCTCTCTCTCTCTCTCTCTCTCCCTCTCTCATTTTACCTATAAACTCCTATTTATATTCCAGAAGAGATGATAATGGTGGTTCTGGGCTCAGTGGAGAAATACGTGGAGTATCATTTTGTTTGCAAAATCCTTTTATCGGAGTTTCCTCCCCACAAGAGAAAGAACTTGGCAATCTACTTATGTCATCATTACCTTTACTTTTTATGATAATGGAGTGATTTGAATGTTCTACACACATAGAGAAACTAACCTTCAGAGAGGTTATATAACTCAGTCAAGGTCACACAGCTAGTACTGAGTGAAGTCAGGATTTCAATCCAAATCTGTCTAATTAAAATATCAGGCTCTTTCCACCAGATGTTGCTGCTTCCATGCCTTCTAGCACTTTCTCTGAAACCATCTCAAAGACCAGACCTAGATGTGATTTAGGTCTCAGAAACATGAACTAAAGCCAGTGCATTGCTTCTTGGGGCATTTATAGTCTCTGCTTCAAATGTGCAGTCAAAGACTTCGTGACTTACAGGAGGGATTTGAGGCAAGACACTGAACAGTGAGAAAGAAGTTCAGGGCAAACACATTTCAGGCAGAAGCAGGAATGCTAAAGACTTTTTCTTTTAATTAAAAAAAGAAGAAGACCAATGATTAATCATTTTACTCTGGATTGCAGATCTCAGTAGAACACATCTCTAATTCTTTAAAGGCTTCGAGTTCCTTGGCTTTTGAAGGGATGATAAATAATAAACAGCAATTAAATTAAAGATGTGCACACTGGACCCCTCTGAATTCCAGGAAGTTTGAAACTGGTTATCCCCTTCGTCATAATAAAGACCCTCTGTGAAGCTGTCCCGGCCATGTCGTGTGGAAGGAGACGTCAAGGAAGCTCCCCCAGACTGCTGCCATGGATTGTCATCCTCTGGCCTGGGAGAAGGAGAGATGGAGGAAGAGTTCAGGGTGGGGCTACCCTGTTGTGAGAGACTGCAGGGAGGCTGTAGGGTGGATGGGATGTCATCATATGTGGAGCTAGTGCATTCTGGGTCCTCCAGGTCTCTTTTTATCAGGTCTCTCTCCTGTCACCTGAGGGCAATAGGGGTGATAAGGGATCTCTATGCAATGGGACTGTGTGATTTACTTGGGACTGGGTTGGCTCCCCTGAAACAAAAGCTCCTCAATAAGGGGCCACAGTGGGGGATGAGGACCTGCTTCTTCAGCCTCAGTTGGAAGCCTTGGGCTACCCACTTTTGTAGGTTGTGTCACCCAGTATCATGTCGGAGATAGGCTATGGCCCCAGTGATGCCCCAGTTTGCAGTTTAGCTCAGGCTAGTGGTTTTGAGTAAATCTGAAAATACTGAGGTGACAGCTTCTATAGCTAGAAGGACCCTGGCAGTTAGAGGTATGAAGGTCAGTGTTCATAGAAGGGAAAGGCTAGAGGTGTTGGCAGCCCCAGTGAAAGTCACAGTCATGGGCAAGTCTCTGGGGCTGAGGGACTGGTGTATGGGTGGGCTGTGGTGGGCAAGCTGAGGCTCTGACCTCTGAGTTAAAGAAACCTCATTTTCCTTTCTTTCTTTCCTTAAAGAGAAAACCAAAAACACATCTCTCTCTCACACACACACCCCAGAAAAAAAAAATCCAGCAGTTCATGGTCCTGTTTATTCTCAGACAGGGAGTGGATGGCCTTTCAGAGGTGTCCGACTGTGCTGTCCAGCCAGACTGACATCTGTGGGAGTTCAGGGTTTTGAATGTTTAGTCTGCACAAGACCCCAGGCCCCAGTGGACTCTGCTCCTGATAGGCCTGACTTAGCCATTGACCTCTGCCCCGCCTCCTGGAGAAATGGAATCATGAGAGCTTTGTATAAGGAAAGCTTGGCTCCCCCCCTGGAGTCCAAGGGGGAGGACCTGGTCCAGGACTGTCATCAAGGTTGTAGGTACTTAGCCTGGGGACTTAGCAAAGGCTGTAGGCCAGAATCTGCCCTCCTTTCTAGCCAGCCACCATTTTCTAGGACTTGCATCTTTCCTGGGCCTCTCGGTTCCTGTAATCCTTCTAATTTACTGCTATATAAAATACAGCTCTGCAATTATTTGTAGTTCTACCTTTTCATTTCTTTAAGTCTTCAACTTCTAGCACAATACTTAGCACAGAGCTTTAATTCTGTGAACATTCTTGGGATTGGCCTGAATGGTACTCTGTCAAACCTTCTGATCAAAGCCCAAGATCTCACAAGTCGTGCAGGAGTTAGGGTGCATGGGAGAGGGCTTTGCAGATCTCCAAGCTTGCTCTGTGTAGAGTACGGAGCCATGGTCACAGGGAGACCAGTGAGGAAGAGCGCCTGACACTTCTGTTTACCTGTTGGGTCTGTCCATTTAGTGACGGAAATAGACAGCTGGGGTCCATGGGGACAAGAGGGTAGGTGAGGGGATCACCTCCATAATGCAGCTGTGTACTGAGTTACTACTTTTTTTTTTAACTGAAAGCTCTGCAGGCCTAGGCCAGGGACACCCAGGGAGTGACCAAGGTTGGGACTAATAATCAACTACTTCTTTTTGCCTGAGTAGCAGCAGGCAAACCATAGTTAAATAAGAATGCTTTAAAAAATATGTTATTCCTGGAAATACACTTTTTAACCAGTTTATGTAACACTTTGTCCTTCAGGGTTCCCAGGGACTAAGGGGTGTGAAGATGCATAAAGCAAAATAAACAATTTCAGGATGCAAATTATTTACATTGGTAATCATAACTTATATAAGTCAATTAGCAGAATATGAGTTGCCAAAAAAAAAAAAAAAAGACAAGAATAAACTAACAGATTGGATAAGGGTCTAATATATTTAGTGAAATGCCCAATTTAGTGATGCACTCCAGGAAGGGTCCTTGTTCTGAGGTCTCTCTGGCAGCTCCTGCAGTTTAGCCAGTTGTCCTCTGGCCATGGAAGCTCGAAGTGTGAGATTCTGCATTTTTCTGTGCAAAGAAAAACTCAGAAGATAAACTTAGCTTTACTGTCTTTCATTCTTTTTTGTCTGCTGTGATGTTGATCTATCTGCTTGTCCATCCTTCCATCTGACATTTATAGAGAGCCTACTATGTACATGGTGTAACATGGCGACATTGCTAAGGTGATTCCAGAAATATGAGATGTCTTTGTCCTTAAAGAGCTCACTGTTTAATTCACATTTTCTCAACCTCTGTACTATTGACATTGGGGGCTGGGTAATTCTTTGTTGTGAGGGTCTGTCCTGTGATGGCAGGATGTTTAGCAACATTTCTGGCCTCCACTCATTAGATGCTAGTAGCACCTCTATCAGTCATGACAACCAAGAATATCTCCAGACATTGCCAAATGTCTCCTGGGCCTCTGGTTGAGAATTGTTGGTGTAATTGGGACAGACAGAGCTGACACAATGCAATGTATTGTTCAGTGCTTCAGTGGATGAATGCTCAAGGACTATGGGAAGAAGAGGAGGGAGCAAGGGGAGGTCTGAGCTGCATCTTGAATATAGAAGTTGCTAGGCACTGCAGAGGGGAAAGGCCCTTTTCGTATATGCAGAAGGAGCAGTATACAAAGGTGAGAAGGCATTCAAGAGCATGGTGGGCTTCAGCAGGAGGAGTTGGGTGAAGCCAAATCATGAAGTAGGAGGAGGCAGAAGAAGGGACTAATAAATCAGGTCAGGATCAAGTTGAATAGGACTCTGCAGGTACTGATGCAGGTAACTTCATTTTTTTTCTGACATTGAAACCAATGAAGATCTTCACATTCAGTGAAGCCTGAGGTGGGGTGGGCCACAGAGACACTACTCATGCACTGACCAGCCCATCAAATCAAACCCAAGGGAGGGAAGTACCTTCTGCCTGGACTCTCTCTTTCTTGGTCTTTCTTCAATAGAAACTAGGAGTCAAGCGAACTGAGCACGCTTTCTGCTCTGTTCATGTGTAACTCAAGGTTTTCCCTGGGAGCACAGGACTGCCTAAATCAGTTACTGCAGAAGTAGCTGCCTCATAACATGGAGTTGTCACTGTGAAGGAGATACCATCTGGGCACTTCTTTTCTCAGTCCCTGTCTGTCTAAGCACAGACATGACAACTCTTCACCTGTGGAATGTGTGTGGAAGTGTATGGGCCCCTTTTCAGGCCAAGACCCTTCCACATCCTTTTCCTCTTCCAACAGTCTGAGGGGATGAAGTTTCTGAGCATACTGAGTGACACAACAGAGGAGCCAGACCCTTGAAAGACTGTGTGTAAGAAAACTGCTCCCTGGCCAGCACTTGCCCTTAATGCTACATGAGCAGGAAACAAAGCTCTGTTGTGTTGAGCCACTACCTTTGGGTCTATTTGTTACTGTGCTGTAGCCTATGCTAACAGACACTAAGACTGTGTGTGTGAACCCAGTTCTGAGAGCACAGTTGTCTACTCTGTTGTCAGGACTGATGACTGGATGCTGAAGCCGAGTGTGTCCCAGTGAAATGGTGATGTCTCAGGTGATGTGCATATGCCAAGGGTGAGGTGCTGGCTTGGTCATCCTTCCCATCCTGCAGTAAGAGTCCCATCTGGCAGCTGCCCTCTGCACATTTATACTTTCTATCCCCTCTAGCCCCTCCTTCCTATTCTGTTGCTTCCTGGCTGCCAATGCTTAGGAGCCTCCCCATGAGAAACTGAGGAAACCCAGGGTTTGGTTTTGGTTGAAAGCTTGCTGGAGTTTCTTGGAAGGTACAAATGTCCACTGCTTCCCTTTTTATGGTCTGAGACTTCACACTCCAGGCCAGTTGTGTTGTCTGGTCTAATTGATTGTATCCAAGTACCAGATTCCTTCTCATGCTCCTGAAAACCAGAGGGCTGCCTGGTGTGAGTATGTGCGCATGTGTGTGCACTGGAGTCCTGATCTTAGACATAGGCACATGAAATGTCATGCATTTATGTGTGGGGATCAGGGCATGGGATGGGGGGAGCTGTCAGAGAGCACGCACCTTGATGCCTTTTACTTTTTGGCCTGTGGGGAAAATGATCTCTAGGATTTTAGGTGGAGCTTCACAAATGCCTGTTGGTGACTGTTGGCAACAAGACAGCAAGAAGAAGGGCATGGCTTTCTGGACACCTTTCTCCAAGGGATCCTTTCTTCCTCTGATGACCTTACCTGTGTTCAGAAGGACTGTTCAACAGAGGAGGGGAAATGGGGGCGGGGTGAAAGTAAAGGGGACTGTGAGTGTACCTTTTATTTTTCTTTCTCTTTGTCCACCCTCAGCCATCATTAACAGAAAAATATTTTTAAAAGATCCCTTGATGGCATCCCCAAATGTGAAGTCTGACATTTTCTTAGCTGATGGCCTCCTTTGTGAAGGTATTTTGTATCCTCCCAGCATGTCTTCTAGATCCTGGTTTGCTGCGGTTGCTAAGGTAAATACTCTTTCCATTAAGCACTACAGCCCAAGAGTAGCCTAAAGCTCAAATAAATGACCAAGGAGCAAGTTAAACATTCCCTGGGGCGATTTTAACCTATGCAATGGCTTTTTGGAAAAATTGCCTATTTTTTTCATGTTTTGGCCAGGGGGTGTCTCATATTC
Organism: Castor canadensis; assembly: GCF_047511655.1. Lineage (NCBI taxonomy): Eukaryota > Metazoa > Chordata > Mammalia > Rodentia > Castoridae > Castor > Castor canadensis. The sequence goes on along the minus strand of NC_133397.1, from coordinate 52,456,727 downwards.
CCTTCTTCTTCCTTTTTTTTTTTCTTTTCTGCTGAGTACACCTTCTCTTTCATTTATTCATGCATTGGTTGAAAGGTAGAAGTAGGATTAATAAATTGCAGAGGACTGCTCCCCTTCCCGTGGTATTTGTAAAGAAAGCCAGAGCAGAATACATGCATTATGGTAACTTTGGGGGAATCCCTGAGCATGTAGCTGATTCTCAAGGAGACCCTACTTCCCTTTCCTGTGAAAACTGTGACAGCCCAACAGCCACTGGAGCACAATGTCTTTCTGAGAAGGTCTTCTGGGCAGGAGAAGGATTTAAGGATTCTGGTGACATTTTGAGATCAGTATGGCTGAAGCACAATGGCTTGGCTTTTATTTTCCTTTGCCTCAGGAAGAAGGTGTTCACAGACCACTTAGAAATTGTCTTCACGGTTTTCATGCTTTGTCATTTGATTAGGAGACAAGAGGGAAGACTTATTCGTCATTTTAGCCCCGTTGTGTAGGAGTCTGGATGGTCTTGGAAGGCAGTGCTTGGCCAATGGAATGAAGTCACGAGTCGGGGCAGGGGCTATGGATGCCTGCTGGACCCACAGGTGGAGAACAGGTCTCAACTGGAAGTTCATGTTCCTGTCTTCCCTGTTTACACAGTCTGGGGATTTGCTGCTTTCCTGAGTGTGTATTTTTTCCCACTACGGTGACAGAAGGGTACATTCCTGCCACTCCAGCACCATGTCTCTTTCTCCACACACTTTTGTGTCTGTCCCAAAGATCCTCAGCAAACTACCTGGTATACATCTGATGATCATAGGAGTCAAGCTCTGATGGAAATGACCATGAACACAGGTCCCCAGGTTGGGGGTTTCAAGCCATGCTTTTTAGAGCTCCAGGAACGGGAAGAGTCCTAGGGCGTGGGCAGGTAAAGAGTGAGTGTTTTAAAGACATAGAAAATCACATCACTCTGCTCATTGCACTTAGAGCAATACTGCACCAGAGGGGTCTGGCCAGGCCTGTGTAATTGGCCTTGCCCTGTATCTCAGGTCATGTGCTGTCTGCAGACCCCTCAGCCTGTTCCTTAAGGGCTTGTCCTAACCCCTCCTTCATCTGGGTAACTCCTGTGCACCCTTCAGATCCTAGCATAATTGTCTGATCTTTGAGAGTTCCACCCCCAGACTAAGTTAGTTCCCTCTCAAGTGCAAGTCTGTTTCATTTTTTTAGATGTACCTCTAGGTCCTGGCATATAGTAGGTGCTGAGTTAACACATGTGGAATGAAAGAATAATTGAGTGGCCCTGCCTTCTATGCTGGAGAGGTGCCTGACCTTCTTTTTGTCTTTTACAGCCTTCACATTATCAGGCAGTTGTTTAACACAAAAGATTAAAATAATTTCATTGGCACATTTTTTAACAATGGAGGGAAGAGTGAGCCTTTTCAAGCACCTTGTTTAGGCAGCCCTCAAAGAATATGATCTTTATTTCTCTTCTCGATGTGGGAAAACTGAGCTTCCAATAAATATGCATTGGGTTTGGATCTTGGATATCTTGGAAGTGACCTGGATGTTCTGGAGGCCATCCAGGGCCTGGAACCAGATGAAGGGGCCCCCACTGCCCGCTGCTGAGGCCTGCGCTCCTTGTTCTAGCAGCCCCTTTGCCAAGCCGCCTCGGGCTACAGAACCAGGCTCCAGAGCAAGACTTGGATGGAGATATTAGAGAGCAGTTCTGACACCCACCTCTTTTTCCTCCTGAAAAAAGCCCAGTTTTATGGCCCTTTCAGGAAATTTGGGAGGGGCAGGCCCAGAACGTAACTGGGGCACAAGTAGGGGTGGGGGCAGATGGAGGAGAATTCTTATGTTTTTGGTTCTTGATTCTAAGTCAGTCTGTTTTTGTACTTGTGTCTTTTAAGCTTTTCCACATGTGCCCCAAGGGCCCATCGGTGAGTGTGTTTTATAAACTGGAAAAATGAATAAAAATAAGACCCAGAAGGGAAACACCAGGAGGAGTGTGAAGGAAAAAGTGTTAGTTCCTCTGTACCTCCCAGCTAGGCCTGACCTGCATTTGTGGGGTCCTAGGGTCAGACTTATTTGGCTTTATGGGTAAAATGTGGAGTCTTTGCTCAGAGAAAGCCTGATCAGGTTTTGTACTTGGCCTGCTCTGTTCAACATTAATTAACTTCAGGAAAATAGAAAGTGATTCTTTTTTATTTGGCTATCTGGCTCCACAAACCCTGTTGGCTTCCTGTCCCCTAGGTGCTGGATTGATGGGACTGCAAATGTGTAAAGTCCTGCACAGGAAGCCCCCAGCATGACCATTCAGAGACTCTCAACTCCTGGGGACCCCTGAATGCAAGAGGCCCAGACCCCAACTCTCAGCCTGAACCTTTGGAAATGGAACCTGAAGGAACACTCCATTTTCTTAACATTCTTGGGCCCAAATCAGAGGGTCTGGGGAGGATCTCTTGGGAAAGAAATTCTCCAAATTGCCTGAAATATCAACCACAACTAAAAAGCCAAATATTTTGAAAAGCTGCAAATTTAGGAAGTTTGAAGAAGCTTTGAAATAACTCCAGAAGGTTTGGGGTTTACCCCAGCACGGTCTCTGTCCTGTGACCCAAAGCTTTATCTTCCAAACCTTGCTTGAGCAACTTTAGCAGTGAAAACATTTTTGGGAATTCATAAGCTAGCATATGCATTTATTTATACTTTTATACTAACACATACTTTTGTACCAGCATGTTAAGTATCTTTAAAAACCTACCCCTATACAAAAACTTAAGAGTGATGCAGATGAAATAAACATTCAAACATTATGATTTTATCTATTAAATACATATAAAAGTTTTTGGTCTCATTAATATCCATTACCAAATTTCTGGTAAGAACAATGGAATTGGATAATAATAATTAAAAAAAAAACCCCTCAGTATAATACTTTGTGACACAGTGAGTCAAAAATCCAGTTCTAAGTTTGGCTTATCAACAGATGGGGCACTATAGCCAAGAAAGATACATAAGATATATGAGTCTAAACAGAAGAAGGAGTTGGCGCTCTCACTTCTGAATCCCAGCCACTGTGAAGGCCCAAAATTTAATTTGTCACACGGTACTAAAGAAATAAAAAAGTGAGGGTGTCACTGTCAACCCCTCCTTGACATGGGATTCCCACCTTCTGTCAAAGCACCTCAAATATCATATATGACCCTGGCCCTCTATCTCCTGCTCCCCACTTGCACTGCACCAGGAGTCCACAGGCCAGCTGGGACTTACTGTGGAGCTGCTCTGGGGTGAACACTTTCTTCCAGGTGACTCTGTTTAATGAAATCTCTCACTATGTTCTCAGCATATTCTGAGGGTGGAATTTCTCTTCTCTGTGCTCAGGCCACCACTGGCCACATTTCTTTTGACAGGATTGCCTACATCATAATAATACCCAATGCTTTCGTAGTGCTTCCTGCTTCTCCGAGTTGTTCCCACAGATTCACTCAGGAACTCCATAGGAAGCAAGGTGACCCATTACTAATTGTCCTTCATGTGAAGACAAAAAAGGCAGACTCTGAGTGACCTGTGGTTTCTTTAACATCCTGGAAGATATGATCAGGGAGGTCAGACAGTGACTGACTCCACTTTGACTGTGGCTGCCCAGCTGAGTGACCTTGGACAAGTCTCATGTTCTCTCTCCTTTAAAATGGAGGCAATGATGAGTTCCTGCTGCATTGTGTGTGTGTGGCTAAAAGGAGACAATGCATCTAAAATGCTGAGTCTTCTTTCTGGAACATGATGAGAGCTCCCTGCAAGTCACCTATGGTATTATTGCTGTTTTATTGTCATTACTAAAAGATCCTTCTAGAATTTTCCTCCACAGTACTGTTTACATTTGTCAAGACTTGGCCGTGTTTGGGATGAGTCTTCTTTGACAGAGCTCTGGTAATCGTTAACATTACATTTTTCCCAGTTTACCCATAAGGAAACTGAGTCTCATAGAGCAACCGCAGGGTCTCTGCTTTGTGTGTGGCAGTGAGTGAAGGCTGCCGGGGAAGTGGGGTTGGGAAGTTGGAGCTGATGCTCTGGTCATAGGGACCTGCCTGCTTTTTCTCTGTAAACGTCAGAAACCCAGAGCACTCCAACAGGGCAGGACAATCACTATCAAGCACCAGTTGCAGGGAACTTATCAAAGCAGGGTGTGGTTTCCTTGGAAGGTGGCTTACAACATTTGTGACAGTTATTATTTTTTGGAAAGGGAGTTAATTTTCTTTCCTGGTGAGACATTTGAAACAAAGATGGAGGGGGAGGCACTGGAGTGAAGGGATGATAGTAGAGGCAGGGAAACTGAGGATGGGACTGGCATTGGGTTCAAAGGCTGACAAGCCTGGTTAAGGGGCAATGAATCATGGAAGGGACTGAGAGATGAAGTGCTTGCAGTGCTCTAGTGGTACAAGTGTGCATTTTCTGGTAGTTGGTGACTGAATGGAGCAGGAAGTTTGGTGTTCAAAATTAGCAACTATAGATTCTTCAAAGGGACTTGGCCTACTATGAACACCATGGCTGGGATTCACAAACAGGACTATTTAAGTTATAGGAGACAGACAACCAACTCAAACTAGTAACATATAGAAAAGGGAAATATTGGCTCATGCAACTGGGACGTGCAGAGCAACATGGGATACAGGTGTGGCTGGATCCAGGAATCAGGTCTGGGTTGTCAGGGATCTGTCTCATTTTCTAGTTCTCACTTTCCATGAGGCAGGCAGCTCCAAACCTACAAGCTACCAAGTGAGATGAGAAGACGTGGTCATTTCAGATAATGTCAGCTGACTAAACTGGGGAAGGCCTGGCCAACTTAGCCCCTCCTTGTTGGCAGCCTTTCCTCAGGAGAGGAGAGGAGAGGTCAACTGTGCAGGACAGAGCTATGTGAGACTAAGTTCCTCTGTGCCCACCTAGCCATGCAAATGAAGATGACTAACCGTTTCCCTCTGGCCCCTGTATCTTCTGCACGAACTAGAAAACATAAAAGTGGGCATATTCTCAGCTTTTCTTACACCAGTAAAAGAGGAAAGTGCTAGATGTTTACTTAGAACAAGCTAACCTACCATGTCCTGAGTGAAGCACACTTAAGTACCTTAGGGTCTCCTGGTGCCCTTCTGGTCCCACTGTGTCCTTTGACTGAGTTCCAACTAGAGTTTTGCCTGTGAATGTTAGCAAAGTCTGGCCTCCAACCCCTGGGTCACCAAGGCTTTGCTCATGGGGACCTAGAAAATACATAAAGCTAGAATCCCCATTCTCTGGGGACAGATAACCTGCACAGTCTCTTGGGAGGAACTGGGAGCTTTCCTTGACTGTGTGGAGTAGCTGCTCCAGGGAAGACTCTGACCATTCTGGTGTATGTCCCAACCCCCTTCGCTGCCTTTCCACAGGGGCAAGAGCTGCTCCTGTGCAGGACTTGAAAGATGCTCAATTTGGGCTTCAAGGAGATCTTTTTTTTAAAGTCATGCTAGTTGTCTTGTCACTGCTCCATTTTCATGGTTCCAGGATCATAGGGAAATCTGTTGGTTTTCTGGAAAAAGCTCTTGCAGAATCTCTGCGTGGCCCTGCTCTGAGGCAGATGCGGAGTTCTTTTGTGCTATTCCTCTGGGCACAGCTGGAAGCCTTCTCCCCTCTGTGGCACCTCCACCTTGTACCACCAGGGGCAGTTGGGAACGTTTTCCTTTTGCACAGTGGTGGTCACTTTCCTCATCTCCTGCGCCTTGTGGAAAACTGCTTGGTTGAGTTCCAGCTGCTCGCATGGCAGGTGAGAGGACTCTGGTTCTTCATTCTTTTCACCCTTCTCTCTGCTTGAATGTCCTTCCTTTCCCCTCTGCTCTTGGAAGTCCTTCCATCCTTTTAGGCTTAATTTCAAGTCTGACTTTCTATATAATCTGAACTTCAAAGACATTTCAAGTCTGTACTGTTTGACTCTTATTTTTTTCTCTGTTTATTCTCTATTTATGGACATCCCCTGCATGTTCTTACTGCTGTGCTAAGCTCAGGGAGGGCAGAGATGTGGCTTCTCTCTCCTCTGTTCTCCGCCTATCTGAGCACTCACCTTAAAGCTGGACATGTAGGAGGAGCTGCAGAAGTACTTGTTCATTATGATTGTTTTGAACTGCAGCATTCAAAAGGAGTTGTTAGTGGAACCTAAGATATACAAGAAGACAATGCTTAAGTGTTGAGGTAGAAGATCCTGTTCCTACTGTATTGCAAGCCCCTCCCGAGATCCTATTGTGCAGCCCCAGGGAAGCCTTGAGTGGTGTCACTCCGGATCTGCTGATCACCTGATGGTTGTGGATATTCAGGTAGACACTTTCTGCAGCTTGAGTCTCTGGCGTGAGTTTCTTGGGGCGCAGATCCGTTCTGTTTAGTAGAGATTCTATTGCAATGAGGGTGTCCTTGTGCTTGCTAGTCACTGTAGACCAGTGGTTTGTAAAGGGCTGAATCTTTTAGGTTTTGTGGGCCATATGGTCTCTGTCATAATTACTCAACTCTGCTCTCATAGCGTGAAAGCAGCCAGAGACAATTCATAAATGAGTAATTGTGGCTGTGTTCCAATAAAACTTTACTTAAAAAACAGGCTGCAGATCAGATTTGACTGATGAACCATAGCTTGCAGATCTGGGGCCTGGCCCAAGGATTTAGATGGTTTCAGGGAAGCCCTCTATGATGACCAGCAGAAGGAGATGAATAAGTCAATGTCATTTTGCAGGCATCCCCAGACTAACCCTCTGCTAGAACATCTCAGTTTGTGTGTTCTCCTTCAAGGTTCGGAAGGACAAAAGAAGGTCATCAAACCTCATTTGCAGGGTCTGTCATTCTATGTTGTCCTCACAAGCCACTTGATTGGAACTTTGAGATTCTGTTAGTTGGATGCTTCCAGTTTAAGGGAACGATGGTATAATCCCATCATGTTGGGTAATGGGGGTTATTGGAAGGACCCACAGGATGGGGAGGAAGAACAGGAAACCTCAGCCCTGAAGCTAGACTTCATGGAGAGCTAAAATATCAATCGTGGCCATATGGGACTTAACAGAAGGGTCTATAATCAAACTGCCTGGGTTCAAATCCCATGTCTGCTCTGGCTTGTTTCCCACCATCTGAATAATGGGGGTAAAAACAGAACTGACTGCAGAGGGCCCTTGTGAAGATACAGTGGGATCAAGGGTGTCAGGGCTAACCGTGACAGGCACAAAGTAGTGCACAACAAGCATTGTCAACTGTGAATCCATGAATAAGGCTGTTATGAATGCTAGGGATTAAGGAGGCTCTGGACCACAGAGGGAGGTCTGCTGTTGTCCACTCTGGCCGGGTAGTTGGAGTGACTTTGTTACTCTTTTCTGTTCTGCCACATCTACCTTCACTTACTCCGTTATTTTCTCCTGGTGTCTTAGATGTCCTGAGAGAGGATCTGATTGGCTCTGCGGGGTATTTTCCAGTACTGAACAGCTCTATAGGCAGTTTTCATACTAGGCCATCTTGTTGACTTCTTTGCAATTTATAAATAAATCTCTTATTTGGCCAGTTGTGGACAGGACAACCCAGGCTGAGGACTCCCTTATAGTGAGGGCAGGAAGGCATCTTGTAGAGCCTTTCTTATGTGACATTCTTGGGGACCCTGTTAGCTTTAGGAGCCCTACCTGGGTTATATGAAGACATTTGGGCTCTGTTTCCGAGGGCCATCCCAATATCCCATACTATTCAATGCCTCTGTGGTTCTACTGGACTTCCTTTTGCTTTTCTCCTCACAGCCCAGAGCAGAAATTGATTATCTGTATTGGGAACTTGAAATGTTGGTCTCAAAGCAAATTCGGGAGAGGGGCATTCCCTTTAGGAATGCCTCTAGAGTAATGGGATAAAGGCAGAGGGGTGATTTTGATACCTCTCCAAGGCAGCTCCAATTCTCTTAACTGAGAATCCTTTCCCAAGATAGCCCCTGCCTCACTGAAACTGGAATTACAGGTAAAAGGAGTGCTTGGCATAGCTTTAAAATCCACTGATTCCCTGAAAATATCCCCTTGTGCCTGAGCAGAGATGAGCAGCTTCTTGTGAGCTTCTGAACCGGCTTCTTGGAGATCCTTTTGGGGGCTGCCTCTGGAAGACCCGCTCCACAGCTCTCGGTAGATTGAGGTAGCTGTCAGTCAAAGCTTCGGAAGCCTTTTTCTTTTATTTCTTTAGCAAAGTCCCAGCCTGTTGACCTTTGGGTCCCAGTGACAAGCCTGGCTCTGGATTTATCTACCCCATTGGGGCCAAATGCCTGACTTGTTAGCCATGCTGAATGGTTTTATTTGTTTTCGTTGTGCATTTTTATCATTTCTGTTCATGTGTCTGGAGGCTTTCCTTAGAAATGATGGATGCGTTTTCATAAATCAAAAAATAAACGAGAAAATATATAAAGGCAAAAAATAGATCCAAGCTTGGAATTTGCCACTAGATGCTGCTAGCTATTTCCCAGGGAGGATGCACTTTTTGATTTTACAAGGTCAGATCCTGACTTTTTTCACAGAGCATGGTTTTTTTGGAACATTTCTTAATAATTATGGTCACAATAATGATGATGATAATTCCAACTGTGACTGCTATGGTGCTAAGTGCTTTTCATACATTATCAAATTTATTTTGAAATTATCTAATGAGCCAGATTCTGTTATTATTCCCATTGTACAGATGAATAAAGAAGTATTTAAATGGTTTTGTAATTTAACCAAGTAACCCAGTAAGGAAGAGGGTTCAAATTCAGGTTTCTCATGCTCATGAATGATACATTGGACTCCCTGTATGGTGCTTGCTGGAGGCACTGAGGGGTTGTAAGTGTGGCTTCTGCTGCCATTTCTGTTGGAAAGAAGGTGACTGGCAGGGGCAGGGGCAGCTCCCAGTTGGAGGAACTCATGAAGAGAATCTATTCTCATCAGCTCTGTTCATAGTCTGTCCCTGAGCCAGAACACTAGCCTTGCCAGTGGCACAGTGGGATGTTTTCCCATGACTGCTTCTCCATAATGCCATGGACAATGTCAATGTCACTACCAGCAGGGAAACCCTCTCTCACCCTCCTTGTTTCATTTTCTTGAACTATGGCTTCCTTTCACTCAGGGAGTCCTCTAGGACCTAATCACATGGCAAGGGACTGATACAACCAGAAGGCAACTGATCAGAGCCCACATACTTTCTCTATTAGTCATGAGTCTTCTGGTTGTAAGAAATATATCTATCATTCAGACCAGCTTAAGAAGAAAGGACCATGGGATGTTTATGTGATTAACAGACAATGTTTTTTCTTCCTCTTAAGGAAGGAGTCCTGACCACCCTGTTCAGTTCCATGTGAATCAGAGGGACAAGGAAACTGACCAGATCAGCCTACTTCTCTGGTAGTGAGAAGTAGTGATTTTGGGCAGCAAAAATCATGGAATCAAAGTGGGGCAGGAGGGTGCTCAGGGAAAAGGAGCCTGCTGTCTCTGTCTTGGGCATCTTCTACCTCCTGCTATAGATTGTATCTTGAATGGCCCCCCATGGCCCATGTGTAGAAGGTTTGGTCCCCAGCCTGTGGCACTATGAGGAGGTGGTGGAACCTTTGGGAAGTGGGGTCTAGTGGAAGAAAGTTAGGTCATCGGTGGTGTGCCCTTCAAGGGGATACTGGGACTCTAGATTTCCCTTTCTCTGTCTTTGTTTCCTAGGTGAACAGGCCTTTCTCTGCCAATACTCCTGTTGTGATGTATGTGTTCCCATAGGCCCAAAGCAATAAGGCCAAGTGATCATGGACTGAAACCTCTTCTTTCTTTTCTTCTTCTTTTTTTTTTTGGTGGAATTAGGGTTTGAACTCAGGACTTCCTCCTTGCAAGGCACACCTCCAGTCCTGGACTGAAACCTCTGACACCAGGAGCCAAAATAACCTTTCCTCCTGTATGTTGATTATCTCAGATATTTTGTCATGGTGATGGAAAACTAAACATCACAGCTCCTTTCTTTGTCTGGGCTACAATATGCCTGACCCGAGTTAAGGTTTTGACATAACTCTTTGGGGAACCTCTGAACAATCCCACTGCTTGTCCCTTTCCTGCCTTCTTTTCTGGTGCCCTGTCCCATCAGCTATGTTTCTGGTGGTAGGTGTCCACATTCTATCTTAGTGCTCAGACCCTGTCTTTTGTGAAGGCTTGGAGATCCCAAGTGATGTCCTTAGGTACTGTGCCTGCTTGAAGAGGAGCTTTAAGCTCATAGATTTCCTAACTGGCCATGGTTTGGAATTTTCCATTCGGCAGGTCTTTCCATTGTGAACATCTGGTAGGACCTGAATCCTGTCCTGACTGTTTTTTTTTTTTTTTCTTCTCTGACTTTTGAATAGTAATAAAATCTCTAGTTTTGCAAAAGGTTCTTTCACAGTTTTATGAGTATGTGTAAATGGGCTCATTATCCCAATCACTTGCTAGTTCTTCATTGGTGTGACACCACCTGGCCCACAGTGTGTTACCCTTTCTGAGTCCCAGGCAGTGAGACAGGGCAAATGACCACTGTAACAGGATTCTGGATAATTCTCTAGTTAGGAATTTCAAAGTTCTGCCCTGGAGCTCTGACAAGGAAACCCTCTCGTACTTTACAGGAAAGATGAAGATTTGGGGACTTTCTAAGTAAAATATTTTCAAAAGTTACTTAAAAAAGAAAATAAGCAACAAACTCTTAGTAACCACCATGTACCTTTATGGCATGGCCAATGGTTCTTTTACTTCCTACCTGGTGACCCCATTACTCAGTGGCCTGTCAGCTACTTGACTTTACTCAAGAAGCTCTTCAGACCTTTGCTAGATCCCCTCTTGTGTTGTTCCAGTTTGTTTCTCATAGTTTCACTTGTCTCTCTTTAGGTGTCATAGACTCTGAGGACAGGAAGTCTATCTACTATTTCTCTTTAACAGGCATGTGGTAGATGTTGATAAGTCTTTGTTGGCTGGGAAGTTATAAGTGTGTGTGTGTTTGTGTGTGTGTGTGTGTTTGGGGTGGGGATGTGGGTGGAAACAGCAAGCCAGTGCTCTGAGTCCTTCTAGCCCTGATCTGCTGGGGACACCTAAATCACACATAGAGAAGTTTCAATTTTTGGGTTAGATGCTGTTTCCTAACTGTTGATTTCCAATTGCCCCTTTCTTGTCATTGCTGGGTCAACTCAACTCAATGGTGCATTGAAAATGCCACTGCTTTCCATCACAGTTATTTATTTACATGGGATGAACCTGAGGCCAAAAAGTTGTGGTACTTAACTCAAAATCTAGTTCTTACCAGTAACTTCCTGAGGTAAAAGGCTAGCTACAATACCTGACCTGCTCTTCTGGCTCCTTTAGAGTCACATACCAGCCCTGGTTAATTTTCAGCTCATTTGATATATATCTGTTGATAGATACCTTGGTGGAGAGAGAGGGGCAGCAGAGGGAAAGCGGAGAGATCTGCCCCTAGACAGTGCTCCAGACAGCTTTCTCTTGATGAGTCTGAGTGGGATTATGGGATCTGAAGTGGTCACGTGGAAATATGCCTCAGAAAAAGCACATGTCAGTATTTTGAGTGCCTTCCGTTGGGGAGGGTGGGAAAGTAGTGGTCACTGGTTGTTCTTAGCCCAGGCAGAGGGAAAGGGAAGTATATGTGACTCTCTGATAATTCTCTTCTCTTTCTTCCCCTTGCTTTTGTTCTTCAATAAATCACTCAGGACAATCTGCTTCTCTTTAGTGGTGTGTTTTCCTAGGGTTCAGCCTTTGTTTGAAATTCTAGAACAACAGTGTTGCAGTAAATATGGTCAACCTACGTGTAATTATGCTGGTATGTCAACTTTGCCCCTCAGAGTTGGGTCTGCTCTGGTTAACCAGAGGCCCCCCTGACTCAGAAACAAGACCTCCTGCAGGACCCTGTGGAGGGCCAACCCCAAAGCCCTGTATCTGAAGGGGGTAAGCGAGCCCATAATTACACTCATTGTTTAGGTCGGAGCACAGGAGGGTTTACATTAAAGACCTCAGCTGGCACACACAGCATGCCTATGGAAAAAATGAACTGCTCGCCTCCTCCTGCTTCTTGGTCCCAGTGTTGCCTGTCCAAGGGCTTTGGGTTTCACAGATGCCTTCCATGACTCCACTTTCTGACCACTCATGATTAGAAGCTTGGATTCCCCCAGTTCTAAGAGACATCTCAGCTCTGAGGTTTGGAAATTGAGCCTTTCAAGAATCACAAAATGTAGCTCTTGGGAAGGAGCTAGAAATGATGGGCTGAGCTGGTGTATTGCCAACCTTGATGTACATAGGAATCACCTGGAGATCTTGTTCCAATGCAGATTTGAATATAGTTGCTCTGGGATGGAGCCAGAAGTCTGCATTTCTGAAACGTTCCCGGGTCTGGTCATTGGGCCACACTTGAGTAGCAAGATTCTAAGCTAAACCTTTCATTTTACAAAGAATAAAAGGGAGACCCAGACACCTGAAGAGCTTTGTTGGGGGCAAAGCAAAGACTTAAGCCTTCTTGGTGACGATGGTGGCATGGTGCTGCCCTGGTGTTACTGGCAGGGATGGTGGTTACTGTGTCTCAGCTGAGAATATCTTTCTGTGAGCATACCAAGAGTTGGGAGTGGTTCATTATGGGTTCATTTCTGACATCTTTAGAGGGGCAACGGAAGGGAGGGTATATAGAGCATGTTGTCTACTAAGAGAGGTGTGCGATACCTAACTCCACCCCACTGGTGTGACAGAGCCTGTGGAAACTTCAGGTATGCAGATGAGATTTGGGGAACAGTATATATGTAGAGGGACTTAGTGTTCATAGTAGAAAACACAGTCTTGGATCTTTCCCTTGTCCTTACCTCTGTGGGACCTTGGGCAATCTTTCAGTAAAATAGGTTATCTAATTGAACTCAGAGATTAAGCCATATGCTCTTTTGAAGTTTGCCTTTGAAATTGAAATTGTAGGTTCTATCTATCTATCTATCGATTGATCTGTCTTTTTCTATGTGTTTATCAAGGTATTTTGGTATTGTATCAAGGTACTTCAGTGTATTTACAGCTGTGTGATGAAGAATTGACCTTATTGAAAGAGAGGTGTTTTCTGCCAGGATTGTTTTCCTGGGGGCTTTGGCCACTGGGAAGTCTAACAATGTGATTTATGACAGGGGTTTTGGGATATGCCATATCAGTTCTAACCTCCATAGGAGCTAGGGGCAAAAGCTATTGGTCTGAGCATCCACTGAGGATTGCAGACTACAAGTCAGCCAGATGGGCAGTATGTAACTGAGCACCAGTAAAACTTCTGGACACTAACGGCTTAGATGGGCTTCCTTGGGTAGCAGTCCTCTGTGTTTATTGTCACACATTGTGTACTGGAGAAAGTGACACATGACTCTATGAGGAGAGGAACACCAGAAGCCTTGCATTGAAAGCCCTCCAAACTCTGCCCTTTGCGTCTTTTCCATTTGTAGATTTAAATTTGTATCCTTTTGCTATAATAAAACTCATCCTAAGTATAGTTTTTTTCCTGAGTTCTGTGTCAATCTAGTGAATTACCAAACCTGAGGTATTTGTGGGGACTCCCCACATTTGTGGCCAGTGATGTGATGTGAAGATGGTCCTGCCTACTCCCAAGCTGCCAGTCAGTGTCTGAAGAGAGGGCAGTCTTGTGGGGACTCTTTCCTCAAAATCTGCAGTTGACTGAACTCATAACAACAGCAATATGTCAACTTGGCAAGTATTCTGGGAAAAACAGAAACAAATAAATTAACTCCTTTGACCAAAGCCTATCTGGTTGCAGAGTGGATTAAGGAGTCTAGGATGCTAGCTAAGAGCCTGAGCTTTGGAGAAAGATGGAACTGTAGATAGGGCCAAACATCTACTTTCTGGTTGATTTTGTCGTGCTTCTTAAGTCTTTGAGCCTCAGTTTCTCCTTCTGTAAAATGAACTAACCTTGAAGGCGTGTTGAGAAGTTGACAAGACATTGTGTATGGAAAGCACAGGGCTTGTGGGAAGCACTCCATAGATGATCATTGTAGTTATTGCTATTATTACTATGGCTTTGTTACTGACATTATCCGATATTTAATTATTTATATAATTATTAAACTACCAAGGAATAGAAAAAGGTATTGGATGGTTGGCAGTGGCTGTGGAAGAAGAAATTGGTGACCTCTGTGGAACCTCTGGGAGGGATGGGTGTGGAAGAGGAGAAGTTTGCAAAATTGGGCCTGACCATCTAAGATTAGAAGAGCTGCCACTTGAGAAATGATGATATATCTTTATATCAGAGATAGAGAAGAATCTTATGGGAACCATGAGGTGAGAAGAACAGCAACTCACCTAGTCTGGAAAGAAGGGAGAGCAGGCCCTGCCTCTTGGGATCACTCATTCATTTGTATATCTTTGTAGATTACCATTTAGTAGGAAGAGTGTTCTTCAATAAAGGTATGTCCTGTGCTGTAAAGAGCTAGGGGAGAGGGGAGAGGTGGTATTTGGTTTTGGAAACCTTCCTACTCATCTCTCCTACCTACTCATCTCTCTACTTATCTCTGCAGAGCCTATATCCTCTTCTCCATTTCTCCTGTTTTCTGCTGGTGACTTATTGAAGAACTAGGAAGTTTGTTAACAAGGGTTCTAGACATTGCTCTTCCAAGAAGATTTTATATTGATGAAGGGAAGGAATCTTCTTATGAGCCAAAGAAATCAAACTATAGTGATAAGATATGGTGATAAACGCCCTTGATAAGCAGAGAGTGAAACTTTTATAAATGACACAAAGCAACAAAACAGAGTCCTGAATTAGAAGCCTGGGTTGGCATCAGGGCTCTGACACTGACCAGCAGGTTCCGCAACCTCTCTATGCCTTAGTTTTCTTATCTGTGGGTAGAAATAACAAAGTACTTATCTCATAGGGCTCATTAAAAGAGTAAACGACTTAGTAATATAAAGAGCCATTAGATTTTGGTGGCCAGTGTTGTTTAGTTAAAAAAAAAAAAGGACTTCATATTAGGGCAGTTCAGTCTTTTGATCCCATAATTCTTGGATTGTACAAGTTAACCACTGGCATCTTGGGGATCCCTCAGAGCTTAAACCAGTGTGCTGAGAATCAGGCAGAACAGATAACAATTTGGAAAATAATAGCCTTTCGTGAATCACCAAATCTGATTTGCAGTTGGAATGTTCACAGCACAGATCCTGTTTGGTTAAATAATGCAAACCAACATTCTCTTACATTTGGCAATAATACTTTTGAGGTACTGTGGGTGAATAGTCCCTGGTTTCATGGTTTAGGTCTAGATTTTCCCGGCCTTCTCTTTGATCTTGACCTTCAACTGCTGGATCTTGAATCAGAACACAGTTGAAAGTACATAGTGGACAGAGCTGGGATTAAAAATCAAGACTGAGTTATGGGACTTTGGATTATCCACAACTATTGTAAGCCTCAGTTTCTCTATCTCTAAAATGAACACTTACATAACTTCACAGTGCTGCTAGGAGGAAAAAAATGATGATGCATTTGAAATGATTAAAGATAGTGCACATATTTATTATTGCTTTGTTCTTGAAATGTATTGACTCATATCACTGCTCTTAGAAGGAGGTCAAGACAGGTTCAATGCCTTGCCCAAGATGAATTACAGGGAGGGTGCAATGTGCCTTAGGGTTACTCTTGGAACTGGGCTTAGCAATCACCTCCCACACTTGTCCAGCATGTGGGTCTGATTGTCTTTGGATTAGGAGCAGACGTCTGTCTTCAGTTTGGGGGAATTTTGTGTGCTTGTTTAGACTGTATGGATCTGGACTATGTGTAGAACTTGGTTCTATTCCGTGTTTAATAGCTCATGAATTAGGTGACTCAAGTCATGTAGGTCTGGTGTTTTTGTGAAATGGGAAGCCCTCTTTCTGCCTGTCTCAAAGGGCATTTTGACAATAAAGGCAACAGAAAGCTTGAAAGTGAAAGCACTTTTTGGAAGGTGCTTCCATCCTTGAAGCAGGAGGGCATCATCATGAAGTGCACCGGCTCTTGGGTCAGATCCTGTGCCCTAGTCACCTCTGACACTGATTACCAGGTCACTTAATCTCTTTGGGCTTCATCTGTAAATTGGGAATAACAATAGTAAATTGGCTTGCTGTAAGGATTAAGTGACTTAATAATGTCTTCAAAAGGTGCCAAGTCCAGGTGGGTGCTCTGTAGGGTAGGGCATGTCCTTTACGTCTCCTGTGAAAGCAAGATTGCTACAGGGGAAATCAGTGTGGAGGTATTTGGGAATCTTTGGTTCTTATTTTTCTGTAATATTTTCCCATAAGTCACTGTCAAGGGGTCAGTTGGTCATACACCACTCACCTTTGTAAAAAATGGAGTCAGAGGCGTTTAAAGATAAACTCCCAAATAACAACCCTTTCCTAAACATCTCTTCCTAGAGTCTAAAAAGCAGTATTTATATGAACTTATAAGGAAAAAGGGATTTGATGTGTGAGTGAACATATACAGAATTTGTTCTTGCATCTTTCACCATTGAGGTTCCCACCTGTGTTCTAGCATCGATGACCAAGGTTATGCTACAAGTTAGTGCTGCCTTTGTTAGATCAGTTTTACCTTTTGTTTATAACGTCTGTCTTCCTAAGTGCTGAAAAGCATGCTGTCTATTCTCTGACCTGTTCTTCAGAGTTCAGTGCAGGCAGGTAGCTTCCTGTTGTTTAGACTCGGACCTGGGGCCCAGAGAACATTTATTGACTATCTTCACCATGGGTACTACCATTGACTGCATTATTTTGAGACTAGTAGGTACAGTTTTGGAGCCTTCTTGTTGGCTAGAGACCCCACCTGGAGGAACTTTGTAAAGCTTCCTGGAGAAGCATGCTAGCTTGGTTTAGAAAGGCTCAGTTGTAGTTCATTATGGTTGTTTGCAGGCAAATTCAGTGTGACCCTTTGGACATAGCACCACCCAAAGAATACCAGTGTTAATGCAGTTGGACTCAAAACATCCAGTTCACATTCCTGGGGGACCAGCTTTGTGCTGGAGCTGAATATCCTGGCTGAGCACAGAGGCCAGAAAACAGCCAGGTGAGTGGGGTGGGTGACATAGCACCACCCAAAGAATACCAGTGTTAATGCAGTTGGACTCAAAACATCCAGTTCACATTCCTGGGGGACCAGCTTTGTGCTGGAGCTGAATATCCTGGCTGAGCACAGAGGCCAGAAAACAGCCAGGTGAGTGGGGCCCCAAGAACTCTGGGCCTGTGGCTACTGGCCATCGGACAGGACTGTGGGCATGTACTCTGGGAGTTTGTGCCTGACACAGCAATAAGGTTTCGAAGAAAGCTTTGTATTGCTCTAGCCTCCCTCTTAGAATTGTTTTTATTGTGCCTCATAAAGAAAATAGTTTTGTTTTATTTTTACACAGGTGCAATTTGCCCAGTGTAATTCAACATTCTGGGCCAAAGAGGTAGGTCATTTCTTATTGGCAACTTTAGTCTAGGTCGGGTAGGTGTCATCCAGGTATGGCCTAGCACAATATTCTTGGAAACTGTAGGAACATGAGGTCTGGGAATTGGCATTTTAGATCCAGGAGCTGTGTCAACACTTGGGGTGGTGGCGTTCTTTCAACAGTTTACTAGGACATCCCCACCCCCCATATTTGCTCCTCATCCTTTCTGCAAGAGTTGCTATTTTCTGAGATGGTATTTCAAAACCTCTGAGGACTCTGTAGTAGGTGCTATGCCCAGCTCCCTCCTTCACGACCCAGGCACTCATTGCCCAGCTGCTGAGAGTGTTGGCTACTAATGGATACCAGCTGTACTTTCTCTGTAACCAGCCCTGGCAGAAGGAAGCAGCCTTACCCAATCTCACTCACTCTCCCTAAGGGCAACCTGAATTCAATTAGTTGATGTGGGCACAGGAAAGCAGAGCTCCTTGCCTTCACTTGGGATAGTTCATAAGAGCATCTCACCCCCAGAGCTCCCTATGGATTGGCTAAATCTTTTGTTACAAGCACACACAGTTCAACTCCCCACTTGCTCTTCCTGCTTTCTCCTCTCATCACTGTTGTTCCTAGAGTGCTCCCCATTCAGTTTATTCCTGTGGGATATTGACAGAGCACCAGGTGTGAGAGGCTGGTAGGACAGGGCTGGATGCTTTCTAAGTGAGACCTGGGGTGAATGCTCACCTGTCCTGCCTCCCATCCACTGCTTTTTGGAGCTCAACTGGGCTAATGAATGTGGCTGGGTAAAGCAAAATGTATGTAAATTTAAGATAGTCATCAATGAAATATATGGTTTATTTGTTTTAAATAAGCTCTTCAAATAGATACCTTCCTGAAGGTCAAATGCTATAGTGCAACATTGCCATGATAGATAGATGTGAATAAAAAGAGGCTACTCGGCTCTGGGGCATTGTTTCCCAAAGTATGTTTTGAGGAACCCTAAGTATGAAAGAGATTGGTTTGAAAATAAAGCTGGGTAATATATATATATGTGTGTGTGTGTGTGTGTGTGTGTGAGATCTACTTCTTTGCATATGTATTTATGTGATTTACTTGTTTGGGAAATAATGCATACAAATTTGAGCCAGGGAAGCCATGGAAGTGAATTCCTAAATAGGAAAAAAAATATGTTATACAATTATTAAAAATATTGACAAAATACAGAAAGTGAATATAACACTTTTCCTTCTTAATTTCTTGACATGTTTCTATAGTACCTTTTCCTTCTGAATCTATGGCTATGTGCTCTTTGTTTGCCTCTTCATATGACAACAGTTTTGTAGTATTTTCTACAGAGAGTAGAAAGATGAGTTATTCTTTCTCTAACATGGTTGATAGAAATTTGCCTTTTATTATGGATAATTAAGAAAATATCAGCTTATTGTTTGTAATTTGGGACAATCTCTATCAAGTTTCCTTATATGTAAGCTGGAAGTTTTCAGGATGGTTCAAGTTTTCTGATATAGTAATTCATCTTCCCTGCACTTTAAATTGATGATACCTGCTAACCAAGTCTTGAAAGGGTCCCATCTAGTAAGAGGTCTTGACTTTCAAGCTTTATTCTCTTCAAGATAAATTTATTCCGTTAGCCCCCAAGTATATATTTAGAAACATTTCAAACCTGAGGAAAAGTTGAAAGACTGTATAATGAACATATTGTCACATTTGCTTCTTAATCTCTACCTCTCTTCTTCCCCATCTCAACACACACACACACACACACACACACACACACAAACACATGCACACACCCATGCATGCACTAACACACGAGTTCACAGTATATCTTCTAGGAACAAGGATATTTTCCTACAATACTGTTATCATGCTCCATATCATGTTAAAAAATCCCAGTCGTCATTAAAATGTTCACCTTTTCTTTTCTTTTCCCTTCGTTTTTCTTTTCTTTTCTGCCCCTCTTCATGTCCTTTTGTCTTATCTCTATTAATCTTTAATTACTTCCTTACTTTCTGGTTCACATTGTTCCATGATCAGATTGTATGTTTTGGGCCTCAGATCTAGAATCAGCCATTTGGGCCTCAGATCTAGAATCAGCCATTTCTCTCCAGGGAGCCTGGTTCAAGGATCTCTTCCAAAAATGAAACACCTATTTACATCTGGTGGGTGTTGAGACATCACACTTTGTAGGTGATGCATCCTGTTAAATATTTTGGATTCTGTTCTTCCCTGATTTGTGAGTCAAGTCTTTGATCTTGAGATTTAAGTTCCAGGTAAGCCATGACTGCTGGTGATACCTGAAAGCTTTTCATCAGGTATTTGAGAGATGTAGTTTGTTCCATGGGAAAGGGCTTAGTCTGTATATCCCTGGTGTTCTCTTGTCTATCCTTCCTGTTGTTGGAGGGGTAAGGAGAGTGTAGAATGGCAAGACAGGCTATAGGGAAGGAAGAACAAATTTCTGGAAGCTTCTCATATCCAAACAATCTCCTTCCTCAAAAAATGGCCAAACTATTGTTGAGGGTCTTATCCAATGTCATCTCTTAGTGCAACAGTATCATTTGTTTAGATAGCCAGGAATTCATTCACATCTGTGTTTCTGGGCCTATGGTGAGAGTCTATGAAGCTTCAGCCTTGAGTTTGGACATTGTCCAGAAAGAACAGAAAATTTCCCCTTATACCCCACAGGAGGACAGCATTGGAGACCAGAGAACATATCCTGAGTGAAGGCAAATCAGCAGGCCTGGACCCTGAGGGAGCAACTAAGTGTGACAACTGGGGTGCTTTATGCATTCCTACTCCCTGAAGTCACTGCAAAATCATTAATAAGTTTCTTTTGAGAACTATCCCTTGAAAGAGCTCCTGGAATGGAGCTGATTCTGTAAATGTGGTGTTATCCAGAAACCAGAGGACCAAGCAGGTAAGGAGTGATGGGGATGCCACCCCAGGTGTTAGATGGAATGTCCCAGGAGAGGCCCTTGGTGGGCTCTTGAGGTAGAATTGGAGGTGGCCACAACTGAGAACTTCCAGGTGTGACACAGGACAGGAAAATTCACACCCTAATACCATCTCTGGTAGGAGTCTACCTGACACCAAGGAGTGTGGCAGGAAGTCCTTCTATCAGAAGCAAAATTTCCATCTTTCTCCTGCTAGGTCAAGTGGCTGAGGGAGGAAGTTGGAAAATCAGTTAACCTTTCTCCAATGTGATTGCCTTATCTGTAAATCAGGAGAGCAGAGGCTAGTTTTCATGCCCTTTTTTTTTTTTTAAGTCAGCAAAATGAAGGCTTCTGTGGAAGTCCAGTTAGGCAGAAATGCAGCTGCTCCCCTTGAACAGGAAGTTGGGGCCCCAAAGTCTTCCCAGAAGCCCCACCCCTCACCTTCTTCCACCCCTCAATGGCCCCTGAAGGGAGCCTGGTGTTCTACAAACAGATTCCATCTGGAATAAAAAACAAAGGTCTGAAGACTTTTCCTCATTTTAAACATGCAAATACAGGCAGAAAATTGATTATTTGGAATCCTGCAGGGCCTGTGTTTGTGAGGCACAGGAAGTGCCTTCTGCATCATGTATTTAGATAACTGGGAGGAGAGTCATGGAAGGACCCTGGAATCGTTAGGATTCTCAGCTCTGACCAGGGCTAAGTGGCCCAGATAAGCCCATATTCTGTGGCTATTGGTGTTGGCTGTGGGAAGTCAGCAGAACCACTGGGTCCAACTGTGAATGTATCTCCCATGTCCTCTAAAAGGTCCATCATTACTGCCCTACTTACCACAGGTCTACCTGAACCCTGAATAGTATAGCTATAGACTTCCTAGAAAACATGAGCAATTCTGGTGGCTTTGAGAAACTCTGCCCTATCCAATTCTTTAGAAGAAGATCTATTCATTCTATTTTTGCAAAAGATCTATAAGGTGTATAAGGATACTAGATAAACTTTATATTTCTGGAAGGTTTTAATTTTCAAAGAACATTCCATGATCTCATTTGATCCTAACAACAAATCAGAAAATGAGGCAGGGCAGGTATTAGACTAATTTTTTCAAAGCCTAAGAAATGGTGAGTACCTTGCTCACACAGTGCTGACACCTGTGAGGCCGGGATTGGTTTTTCTGATTCTGCTAAACCAGGCCCAGCTGGCAAGTCCTATCTTGATACCAGATCAAATTCAGGTGCTTAAAAGAGTCTTGTTGCTATGGCTTCTGTGGGGAAGGTTAGCAATAGGCATGGTAGAAGGAGGAATTATGACTCCCTACCAAGTCTCTTGGAATCTACTGGGGATAGTAGCACTCATACTGCGCAGGCTCCAGTTGTATTTGCTTTTGCTACAGCTGCTTGGGGTGGTGGGATGTGGCAAAAGTCTACAGACCTGAACACTACTCCTAACTCTACTGCAAATGGATTACATGTTCTGGGCAACTTCGTGGAGTCTCAGAGGCTATTGGACTATGGCATCACATTTCTCACAGTACTCTGATGAGGTCATCTGTGACAAAGTTGTGTGTGTGTGTGTGCACGTGTGTGTGTGTGTGTGTTTTCCAGGCTTCTTTCTAGCTATTGTGTCAGAATCTCTGGGCTGGATCACTGTCTCCTTTGGTGATTTAGAAGCACACTAAAGGCTGTCCATCATTAAGACTTGCAGTGTCTTTCCAATTTGATGCCTCCTTTTAGCAATAACCCTCATCCTTGACCCTGGGTGGGCTGAGTTTTCTGTTGGGAGTGTTAGTTCTTGCTTTAATTGTAGATTTAAAAGGCTGTTTTAGGCAAAGACTTGCAAAATTCTGAGAGTCCAAGGAGAATGTTACAGAGAAGGTGGTATGGGTCCATGTGTGAGTGAGAAGGCATTCTGCATGCTTGCTTCAGGAAATGATGTCAGTTCTTAAACTGCTCATCCCAAGCAAAAGTATGAGGATGGTCTTGCCTCTTATTAAAGACAGAATAAATCATTCTTCCAGGTAGATACCTCTTTCCTTTCTTGTTCTTCTTGCCTAGCTCTCCAGAACTCAAGTGTTGTCTGAATCTTTCACTCAGAGAAAGAGCTGTCTTCCTTCTATTACCTTGAGAAAATATGGCTGACACAACTTACACTATCGACCAAAGGGAGACCCAAAGTCCTTAGATGAGGAAGAGGCCAGAAAAAGTGACATTTAAAAATATGTGCAATACTTACTATCATTTTTCTGTGCACTCCTATGGTATATTAAAAGATTTCACACTTTATAAGGTCTGGCTTCCAAACTGAATATGATATTGTCTTGCACTCAGATTGCATGTAAAAGCTGTAACAGTTTAAAGAGCTAGTATTATGAATAGACTCACAGGCCAGTGTTAGACAGGTTATGCTTATGAGCTTGAATTTGGGTATATTAATACACCAAGGTCAATTAAAGTTATCAAATGTGTCATGTGGAGAAGCCAATTCCTAAGAGGAGACCATTGTCTTAAAAAAATCATTAGCACTTATAGTTTATGTAGGAACACAAGTTCTATTCACCCAAGACTACAGAAGAGGAGGTTTTGTGATACAGAAATGTGTGGCCTGATAAATTTAATATGAAATACAGACAGTGCAGTCAAGTGAGTGGGACAACTTTTGGGACAGACTTTTGGTTATCCAAGATCTCCTTGTTTAATTTAAATATTTACTTGGTAATAAATGCTTGTTGATTATTGCCAGCTGCCATTAAAATAAGTTTTAGGTATACTATCTTTTGTGGGATCCAAAGGAGGTTGTTTGAAAGTGGGTTCTGGTCAAGGAGTGTACATGAGGGCCGGGAGTGTTGGTGCATGTCTGTAACCCCAGCTACTTGGGTGGTGGAGGTAGGAAAATTGCAGTACAAAGCCCTTCTGGGCAAAAGCATGAGACTCTATCTAAAAATAAACTAAAGGGGGAAGGACTAGGGGTGTGGCTCAAGTGGTAGATGAGCTTGAGGCCCAGAGTTCAATCCCTAGTACTGCTAAATAAAAACAAAAAAACAAACAGCAACCAAAATGAACAGAAAAAGTGGGCATGATTCCTTGAATCATGGGAGTTACCCTTTGGAACAAGGGAATAAAATTGTCTTCCACCAATGTTCCTTAACATTTTTTGCCAACATGTATTAATTGTCCATATTATTGGGTTTGGTGTAATATTTCCGTATGTGCATATAGCATGTACTGATCAAATCCAATCTCTGTTTTTCCACCTTCTTCCCCCACATCCTTCCTAGTTCCTAGAAATCACAAGTCTATTTTCATGTCTACTTTATTTAGAGTTCACATATGAGAGAGAACATGTGGTACTTGTCTTTCTGTGTCTGGCTTATTTCACATAACATATGTCCTTCAGTTGCACCCATTTTGTTGCAAATGATGGGATTTTGCTCTTCTTTATGGCTGAATAATACTTCATTGTATGTATATACTCCATAGTTCCTTTACCCATTCATCTGATGGACAGATGGACACGTACCCTAATTCCATATCTTATCTATTGTATGCCCACCCATGTTCTGATTCTTTTATAGCATTCTTAATTCTTCAAAGATTGTACACAGTGGATCTAAGGTCAAAACTGCAAGTTGTTTCAGTATTCTGGCATCTGACTCAATAGAACTGAGGAGATCTGAGTTTATTTTAAATTACTAGGCTTGTTCTTCCCAGCACCTTACCTCTTTTAGGTGGCTATGCCAATGTCCACCCATGAGCAGCTTCATTGCAGCTGACACCTCAACAACCAGCTAATTGGACAAACTGCCTCACTCTAGTTAAGCAGATGTCTGACCTTCTATCCCTCAGTGTCTGCTGTTGCTGCTTCCTCTCATCCAGCAATACAGAACCATGCCCTCCAGGCCAAGTGAAGGTGTCTGGAAAGAGGGCTGGAGCTCTGAGTCAGCCAAAGTCTGCAGAAGGGGCAACAATCTGGCGTTAGCATGAGTGATGTGAGCAGTAGTGTGGAGAGGACATCAGCCTGAGAGGGTTGCCATTCCCATGTGGAGACGTCTTCATTTGGGTTTACTATTGTTAGAGTATTTTGCAAAATTATGGTGAACACACAATAGTTCTTTATAAATTTTTCTAAATCATCAAAGACCCATAGCGTTATTGATAGGAAAGATAGGGAAAATATCACTCACCATCCCGAACACAACTATGATTTTGTTTATTCCCTTCCAGTCTTTTTTTCACAAGTATGCTTTTATCTTGCTGAAACCACAGCACGGTCCAATTTCTAGTTCTTTCCCACTTAGCATGTGTCTGTTCTCCACGTTGCTGTGTGCTCTTTATGCTCCCGATGGCAGCAGGAGGTTCCATTGTTGTGGATTGTGATTTCCTTAACCATTTACCTACCGTTACCATTTTGATTGCTTTCATTTTCCCACTGTAATAAATTACATTATTTTGGGAATCTTTGTGGATAATGTTTTCCCATAGTTGCATTATTTGTTGCATTCAAAAATCACTCAGGAGTAAAGATAGTTGCTCAACGGTGGGCATTACCTTGGAAGGTAATGAGAAAGTGAGCATTATTTAACAGTGACAGTGGGAATATGGGCCATTATTTAGCAATTTGCTGTAAAAAGTTTTTAAATGGGAGGTCTTCACTATCGCACAGATTGAGAGGAATGGGTAGCATTAAGGAACCAGGACATTCCTAGGTGTTCAGATACCTTGAAATTCCCTCTGCTTCATTCAGAGGTCTTGGAGTATTGTCAGGAATCTGCAGTACTTAGTCACATGACAGTACTTTGGTGCTGGTCTTCCTTTATCACAATTTAATGCTATTTGCAGACGCTTAATAAGAGGCTGTGTGCAAAGGTGCAAAACCAGAAAATCAGCATGCTCTTTGGTCAGCATCCTCCAGGAAGGACAACAGTACAAACCTACTTCCTGAACTTCCCAGAAGGTGTAGGTTTTGTGGCTGTATTGTATTCACAAGTCCATTCTTGTCTTGTTCCATGTCTGTAATACGGTGCTTTGTGAGTGTCCAAGTGAAGGCTGTGGTCCTCTGCTTAATATTCCCGAGGCACTGATGTATTGGCCATTCACAAGCCAAGTATAGGCTTGTAATTACAATAATATTCTCTCTTTTTTTTTAAGGGTCACAAAGGTTTTATTTAATGAAACACGCTTAAGACTAGCTAGAACATCTTTCTGTCTCTCTTTCTACCTCTTTGTTTTCTTAATTGAAAAAATTGAGAATGAAACTGAGGGAGTTTCATTCCCTCAGTGTGAATGCAAAAGGGTGAGTTTGGGGAGGCCAGGAATCATGGTGCCCGGTCGTGAGTCTCCATGAGCTAATAGCAGGGAAGAAAAATAAGCATTGCATTTTTTAAATGGGGGAAAAATCAGGAAAAAGGCATGCATAAAGGATTTATCCTTTCCATGAAAACATTGATTAATGAAATCTAGTATGAACGGGTGTCATGCCCTTTAAATATTAGATTTCATTACTTAGTGGATGGTAGGCTTCTGAAAGGGGATACCCGCTCTCTGTCGTCTCTTTACGGACACAAATGTTTCATGCCCTTGCAGTGATCAAAGATGCAAATGCCTGCAGTAACCGAATCACTGGACAGGGTGAAATATTGTGCTGGACAGATGTGTTGTCAGGAAAGGGCTTTTGCTGATAAAAGGGACAGCTGCCCTCAGGATGGGGGTAGAGAGAGAGGGGAGTCAAGCAAGAGGGAAGGAAGTATGCAAGGGAAGGTGACCCAACCACACGAAGCCTCTCAGCCCCCAGCTGGGAAACTCCACCAGCTTGCTAGCTCTTCCGGTTCTAGCGGAGCTGGCCAGACATCTGGCCTCTGTTCTAATTAAAGTGGGCAACCAATTTGGTGGCTGCAGCGAAGAAAACGGCAGTGAAATCTTGATGGCTGCAGGGTCATAACAAGGCCTGGCATAACTCTTCAAGACTGAGGCCTTGTCAAATTATTTCCATCTCCTAAGGGCATTCAACTCAACTCCACTAAGATTTATTGAGTGCCAGCTATATACAAAGCCCAGGCCCTGGCCCTCAGGAAGCCCCTACCTATTGGGGAAGACAGAAAAGGGGAGAGCAGACTATGGTATAAAAAGGAATGAATTAAAGCCCATGGCAGAAGACCAGGCAGAGTTCTGTAAGAATATAACAGGGAGAAATTCATTCTTCCTGAAAGAATCTGGGGAGGCTTCCTGGTAGAGCTGGTATTTGCTCTGAGCCTTGAATTTTGAAGTCAAGTTCTAAGCAAACATTCTGGAGGATCAATATGAACAGAGAAACTAATTCCCTGAATGGGATTTCCCACCCAGAATTCTCTCCTGTCTTTATGGGACTGAGTTACAAGGCTCATTCTAGTGCAGTCACAGAATTTCCCTCTTTTGTGGGTGGCAGCTCGAGCCCTGTGGTGTCTAAAACAAGGACTTACACAGATGGAACAAGCCAGGAGCCTGGCTTTCCTCCCTATTTGAATTGTTGGAGAAGGATCAGTTTGGCCCCTCAATAGCTGGCTTCTGTTTATGGTCCAAACAGTGCATATGGTAACCTGTCTCTATCAGGAACAATTAAGCCCCAGTATACCCCAGTTATCTCCTGCTAGGTAGTTAACCTGCACTTGGCTCTGTTGGTGGCAGTGCAACTGGCAAAGGGAGGGTGCCAGTCTTCATGTAAATGCGCCAGCAGGAGCTTTTGTTAACCCTTTTCTTTCCCTTCAGTGGCCCCTCCCTCTGATATATATTCTTCCTTCATGTGTCGCGAAGTCTCTAAGTGTCAAATGATTGGTTGGTGAGACTGGGCCAGAAATTGGAAAAAAAAAAAACCCTGATTGTATCTTTGTTACTGAAGGCGAAAATGATCTGCTATGTATATTTTATAAGAAAATGTGTTTTCTTTATAGCTCTACATTCAGCCCTCCCTTTCCACCCCCTAATAAGCTCATGTCAGAACTCTGAAGCAAGTTTGCCATAATGATAGCCTAAAGGACATATTTTGTAAAAATGAAAAATGAACATATTATTTATATATCAATAGTGTAAAAAGCATTGATCAATGCAAGCAGCCTGATGTTTTGCTTCTCTAGTTTCCCTTTAATCTTCCTTCTCCTTTCCCTGAGCCACCCCCCCCGCCCCCCCACCCCCAGCCTTCTTGCCCCAGGTTTTCTGTGACACTGCCACCATTTAGAAAAGAGAGTTCTAGTCTGTCCTGGTCAGTTTGTGCTGGGATTCTGCCCTTAATATGGAGCCTTCAACGGCTGAGCCTCCAAAATGACTCTCTGACAGCCGGCCATTAATTACCATCATCCGCATCTAATTCATTCATCCCTCTCCCTCTCATGGAGAGGGACAGCTAGGGCTGAGGGCACTCAGGGAAATGTAGGCATGATTCCATGTTCTTTATGCAGAGAGGGCTGCCGAGACTTTGTTGGATGCAGGGGCTTTAATTGAATTGGCTTGCCAATAGAGCTGTTGTCATTCAGTAAGTGAATTTGTTGTAGTACTCGAACCACAGCTGCTGCAGACAGCCCGGAATTTCCTGAAGGCAAGCCAGGCCCTCTGCTTGTCTGGGTTCAGCCTTTGCGATTGATCTTGAAGGCCATGCAGAGGGTCCCCCTTCACGGCTTACTGCTGGCACCCATTTGCATGCCAAAGAGTTGCAGTGGTGGGCTGGGATCCCACAGGAGCCTAGTGAGCGAAGCGGGTGTGACCTCAGGGCACTTCCTAGGGAAAAGAGAACCATAGGAATGTTAAGGGTGGTACTTGTCGGGCAGGCAAGACTCACCTACCCCAACTGGGTGTTTTTTCAATTTTCAGACATGCTGCCCTCAGCTCCATGAAGCTAGTCATGAGAGAATATCGCTTCCCATTGTAAGAAAGAAATTGAGAATATGACAGTTAATATATTTGTAGAGCCTTGTTTAAGAGGCGGAGCAGTATTGAGAAAAGCAGCAGCATTTGAACTGGCATTTGTTACCCAGAGATCGTTGGGCCAGAAATGCTCTACCTCTCCCCACAGTTTATAAAACATGGCAAGATTGGCAAGTTGTGTGATTTATGATGGCTTTAAAGTAACATCAAGATTAAGGGAAGTTTTTCAAGGGACTGCAGGGCCATTTTTATTTTCTGCACCCACGCACATGAGTGTAGTGGACTCAAGTGAGTGAGAGCAGGACTGGGAGGCAGATTTTCAGATTTCTGGTGTCTTTCTGCTTTCAATAAATGGGGCTCTGTCATTGAACTCTGGGTTCAAGGGATTTCCCTCATGGCAATTTGGGATTTTCTGACCAGTGCCTAAACCTATTCAAGAGAGTCTCCTTTCCCACTGTGTGGAGGGTTCATGGAATAGAAGGGTGTCTGGTCTGCTTTCAATTATTCAGAGGTGGAGAATTTTCCTGCCCTTGCACCTGTTCTCCATGGTTTACTTTTGGCTGTCTTGTTGTTCCCTTCACCAGGAAACTGGGGAAAGAAAGGACTCTGTAAGTCAAATGTAGTTTTTTAAAGCCTGAAATTCTGACAATTTGAAACTCTTTAAAAAAATTAAACCTGTGTCTTGGCTCTGTTTTTGACTTGACAAATGAGAGTTGAATTGATCCGTTATACACATGGCTCTAAGTTTATAAGGAAAAGAGATGGTATGAAGAGAAAAGGGGGGTGGGGAGAGATTTCGGGACTTGGTATTAGCATGAGTGAGAGACGGTGATATGGAAAGTGTGATATATCTATATATATCTATATATCTATGGAGAGAGAGAGAGAGAGGGAGAGAGAGATTTGCTTCGATCCTGACTTTGGAAGGAAATAGAGATTAGTATACTCCTTACTCTTATAAGTAAATCTTTTGGCCACAGTTTTCCCTTTGTGCAATCATGCCTTTGTAGTTTCTTCCTTCAAATCAAATCATGACAGAAGAGGTGACTATGGAAATATACCAAGTACTCTTGTGTTTCAAGAAGGTGGATTGACCACAGATTCAAGTTGAAGGTCCACCTGCAGTTTCAGTCTTAAGTTATTTTTTCTTTTTCAGAAATGGTTTGCTTTTAAAGACACAGCTACATTTAAGTCATTTGAGTTGAAAGTGAGGTCTTTTTAACCTCCTGTCAAATGAGAGGTTGATTGTCCAAGCTGTAGGTGTTCTGGAATAGTAAGAAAACAACACACCCTCCCCCAAAACCAAGTGCAAACTCTTAGTCTGAGCAGTATAAGCATGCCCTTGAGTAAAGGATTCCAGCGGCTGCTGCTCTCTGTTGTTCTCCAAATCTGGCCTCTTTTTTCTGGGTTTTGCATCCTTCCTGCTGTTCCTACCCTTTTCCTTCTCCCTGGCTTCCCAGCTTTTCTTTCTCCCATAACTCTAACCCTTTTCCTCCTGTTCTTACTGTCAAATGACATAATATCAAATGACATAATAAAAATATAAGCTTTAAAATCAGCCTGTTTTTACACACATGAATTCCTTAACCTGCTTCCCCAAATCATTATTCCTCCTTCCTTCACTTTGGTGGGGTTTGTGCATGTGGGATCCAGTGAAGAGGCTCTGTGTCACTACTTTCCACTAACTGTGGTCGGGTTGAAGACATGGGTTTGTGTTGAACTTCCTAAGGTGATAAATTCAGAGAAAATCACCTGGGTAATATTATTCATTTTGGGTTTCTACTTTCCATAAGAGTTGCTTTCTGTACTTCTCTTTGATAAATGGAATTAACGTTCCTGTGTGAACTGGAAATGCTAAGTTGATGATAGTCCCTGGAGGATTTTGCATCTTGCTCTGACACTTTCAGTGATTTCATCAGAATTTAGGTGTATTAAGGGATCAAGGAGTTGGGCTTATGCGTATGAAGTTCTCAAGGTGTTCTGAGAGAATGTTCCTAAGCCAAGTTCTGAGGATCCCTAGAGGAGAAAACTTTTCACATGCTAAATGAGCACAGTGCCGTATGAAAGCTCGTGACAAGCCAGCATAATACTTAGTCATTTTCTAGCAGTGGCTCAGTGGTTATGAAAAAGTACAATCAGTATTCTTTTTTTTTGACTCCTACTTTGGTGACTATTGTTTTCATTTCACTTTCCAAGATTCATGATTCTACTTTGGTATTCCTGGTTTGCCCGACAGTGAATCTTCACAGCTCTGGAGCATATAATGATGTCAAATTCAGTCATCCCTAATAATGGTACTAGATCTTAGCAAATGTGTTACCTACAATGTAGGGAAGGCAAAAGACTTGGGCTAATTTTAACTTCCAGTTTATGAACATGTTTAGATGTGTCTATAGTCAACCTGTAGTCATTTGGGGACTTGTCATTTGCGTGCTGATTATCCTAGCTTCTTATAGTCCATGTTTCTACTTTCAGGCATTTCTCCACTCATTAGGTGATGCATGAAGAGTTGAAAAGTTATTTACCCAGGATTCCAAACATCAAATCCTAGGTCAGGCTCAGGAGAGCTGTATGGAGTGTACCCTCTTGGCAAAGGCATCCTATTGATTTCCATGGGGTTTTGGCTTCCTGTCTGAGGTCATACTCCTGATCCTGCTAGAATTTGCTGCACTAAGCCTGGGTCACCAAGGCTCCTACAGGCTTGCCCACAAAGCAGTCCAGTAGTCTCCTTAGGACTGCAGCCCCACACTCTGATCTTGGTCTGTCATATTCTTCCTGTAGAGATGCAAATAAGCCCAGGTAATGAAGGAAGAGCAGGCAAAGGGGAAATTTCCCTTTGTGGTCAGAGCAGAGTTGCTCTTTAGAGCCCCTCTTGGTCAACCTACCAAGGTGCTGTTCCAGGCTCGTGTCACCCCTTAGTGGCATGGAGGTACCGAGAGAGACAAATGAATAGATGAAACTTCAAAGATCACCTGACTCAGGCACCCTCATTTTCTCACCCTTCATTCTTCACAGGGAGAAGCTGGGAGGGGGAGGGAACAAAAATGGCAACAGCATTTTGTCCCCTACCCAAAAAAGGCCAATACTGAGAGCTACAATGATGTGACAGACAATACCTGTTTCTTTATTTCTTTCCCTTTGGTTCTTCAAGTTCTTGTGTGTGGTAAAATGGCTGTATGGCAGGAGATGAACGGTCTCAGGTGCCATAGCACTGGCCATGCACTTCCCTGACACGGAGCCTGGAACGGATGTTTGCACAATCCACAAGGAAAGGGTTTACTCAGCAAATTAACAGTGTGAACAAGACTGCCAGAGGGACATTTACCTGAGAACAAACTGTTTTCTAGCACTGTAGCATCGTCACTTACATACAATTTTAATGTGCTAATGGCAAGTGATATTATCTAGTTAGTAAAGCTACTTGAAGGAAATTAAAATAGCCCTTACTATCCCCTAGTTGAGACATCTCGCTAACTCAGATTTGCCAGATGCTCTGGATTAAAGAGGTGTGCCCAGAACATTCTCTGGGATTTTTGGCAGTGAGCATGCATATGAGTGGACTGCTTTTTCTTTAGAAGAAAAATAAATGACAACATTCTGTGTGCAGGCTTGAAACCGCATGACTGAAAAAATAAAGGTGACGACTGCGATATGTTTTTTTAATGAAGGCAGAGATGTCAAGAGAACCAGATTTCTAGGAGATCAGCACTCAGTCAGGTGCAGTGGACTTAAGACCTTTATCTCCCTTAGAATAATGTTCTTAAAAATAACCAAATTTTCCATTCTACAGAAAAATGTTCATACCTTCCTCCCCATCACAATGAATTGTTGTCATGGGGCATGAGGCACTAGCAAGCCGTACTGATTTTGGAAATTAAAATGGGAATGTTCAAGAACGTTCTCCAAGAATTATATAGGATTTTAGCCATCTGAATGGGTTTCTTTTTAGGGTCAGTGAGAGTATTCTTGCTAAAATGTAGCCCATTGCTTTAGAAATAGTTTCCTTAATATCTTTCCTGTCACCCCTGCTAAGGCTGTGCAGGAAATGTAAACCAACATACAATATGTGTGTTTATTTTCATGTCCCATTTTATGGGAAATTGGATGGGATATTCCACCGAGGCTCTAGTATGATCTGTTGATAATGTGTGGAGTGGAGCAGAAGTGGGTTCTGTGCTTTGAGAGCTATGGGGGAAGAGCCAGGCCTGCCAGCAGGAGTTCTGTTACTTGGGGGCAAGGAAGGAAATAGTCAATAATGAACCCCACCAGTGAGTTGCTGATCCATTAAATGACATCCTCACCAGCAAGACTGAATTTCTAGCACAGTAGGTCTGTTGTGCCACACTACATCTTGCGGGGCATTGTGGGGGATACTGTGTGGTCTTCCTGCCTCTGCTGGCCACAGGAAACTCAGGATATCAAACACCCAATCCATAGCCCAGAAGGGGTCATTAACTGGCAGGGGCAGAGTTACCCTGAGGACTCCCTCAGGACCAGATAGGCTATAGATTGTCAAACCAGTCATATCCTGGCCATGTGCAGGTGGCATTTAAACTGAACCTTTTCCTGGGATCCTACTGGAAAAGCAATTTAAAAAGTGTCTGGGTAGCATGGGGCCTGGACAGGGTCTGTTTGTCTGTGTGTTTTTCCTGTAGAATGTTTGAAATCTCAGGGTTAGGCTCATCTGTAAGACAGCAGTAGGTGTCAGTGAGAGTTTAAGTTTTTTCCCCGCAGAAGAAAGGAGTTAGTATGTTTGCATTTTAAGCTCATAAGCAGCTGCAGCCTGGACCATCACTGCAAGCACATTGGGGCTCGAGGAAGCTAGGGCTGCTGTTTGCCAGCGCACAGTGACAGTTTCCAAGTGGTAGGCTGAAATACTGTATAAAGTTCCAATTTGATTAGGACTTTATTTTGTGTTTCTAAACAAGTAAAATAAGGAGTGTCAAATTAATTTTGTAGTCCTGGTCATTTTTTAATTCCAGTTGGCCATCCCAGCCTAGATTTGTGCAAGTGCTTATTCCAGAAAATAGTCAAAGTACTAAACTTGGTAAATAAATGTGTTTATTTTACAAATGGATTCAAGATGAAACACCCAACACTTCTCCAGGGCATTTCTGTCCCTGCCTGTTCATTTTAGCAGCTTGACCAAACTAATTCCCTTTCTTTCGTGTAATATTTAAATGGACTTCTGGCGTCTGAGGCATTGCCTGCTGCTCCAATTCCCTAAGAAAGTCATTTAAATAGATTTTGACTATCTTGCATCTACTATGAAAGCCAATCAACTAAAAATCCTGGTCACTTCTCTCTAATTTTAGATGAGCCATGTGGAATTATTGGCTTTTGAGAAAACTCATCTTATCAGAGCTGAAACTTTTGGATTTAATTTTTAACAATCTTTTTTTTTTCTTTCTTAGTGAGAAAAATGAACAAAAAGACAAGGAAGAAAAGTTAACAAGCTGTCAATAGAGGTATCACTACTAAATGAAACTCCATGTTAGATGTTGACCTCTTTTTATTTATCTATTTTTTTTAAACTCCCAACCTGTGTTCCACCCTGCTCTCCCTAGGCCCACAATGAGCAAGAAAGAGAAGTGGGACAAATGTCCCGAGGTCCAGGAATTTGTGGACTGGTTGAGGACACAGGCTCTGCCAAGTCAGAGGATAGCTTGTGATCAGAGGTTTCTGCTGAGCACAGGATGGGGGAAGCAGGGTCAGTAGTAAAAGAGGGAGCAGGTGAAGAGGTGTGAGTCAGCCTGAAGGAATAGTGAGAGATGGGTATATGAAGAGCAAAGAGCAGATGCTGATAACAGCACAGAGCTGCAAATACCAGGGGGAGAGTGACCCCAAAAGTCAGAAACAGAGAGGAAAAGATGGAGTTGGAGGGCAGAGATGTGACCACTCTGACTGTATCCCCAGAGAGGGAGGTTGCCATGTTGGGGAGTGGGGCTAGGCCAGGAGAGGCCTGGAGTATTGGGTTAAGGAGGTGTTCACATCATACCTGGCAGATGGGGTTGTGATGGTGGTGAACTTACTGGGACCCGAGGCAGGGGAGCTCCTGTTCTCAGGGTGCTTGGGCCTTGGGGATACTTATATAAAATCATGAAGTGGGTTACCAGAGCGACAGCAGCCCAGAGGTACAAGGTCAAAGCAATCCTTGGAGATGGGAGGAGGCAGAGAGGGCTGCAGGCTGGGATTGGCTGGGAAAGTATAGTGGAAAACGAGGACTTAGTGAGGTGGACGGGAGTCACAGGAAAGCAGTAATAGAACTATCTTGACCATGGGAAAATGATGATTAAAGCAGCACTAGATCTTACCTTGGGGGTCAAGATGCATGAATAAAAATACACCGGTCACCAAATTTGCTTCCTGTTCCCTTTCTTTCTGTTCAAAATAGTAATTGATGCTTTAAAAAACAAAACAGATGTTCTCACTGTTTCAGCACATTGAGGAGCTGCAGAGTCTGTGTGGGGCAGCAGCTGGTGATAACATCTCTCAGTTTTTGTTTTCTACTCTGGGTTGGAATTAGAATCAGGATTTAGAAATGGGGAAGCCACAGCTTCTGGTCCAGCATCCCGACATCTTACACTACATCTCAGGTAGCAGCTGCCCTTAGGAGTCAAACCTGCCACCCTACTGGCAAATCAAATAGGTAACATTTTGTTTTTTTGGTGGCACTGGGGCTTGAACTCAGGGCTTCCCACTTGCTAGGAAGGCACACTTACCACTTGAATCATTCCACCAGCCCTAGCATTTTTGTATTAGGTAAGTTATACCTGCTTGTGGCAGGGAAGGAGGAAGAAATGTTCTTTCCCCTCTAATTCCTGCCTCTAGTTACTATTACTCTGATAGCCTAGTCTATGTTCTTTCAGTCGTTTTTCACTGGCAGATAACAAATTTTTTTTTTCCTAGACTGGAGTTCAAACTCAGGGCTGCACACATGTGAAGCAACCACTTTACCACTGAGCTACACCCCCAGCCCAACAACTGGGGGCTCTTTCTCTGTAGGCACTCTTCTAAGCACTTGTTTTGTATCTATATCTATATAGCCATATATAGATATCTGCTATGAGGCAGATATGATTTTTTCCCTACTTGACAGACAAGGAAACTGAGTTACTGAGAAGTTAAGTAACTTACTTGAAATCATGCAAGTAGTAGGAGGTGGAGACAGAATTGAAATCCATGTGGTGAGAGTCCTGAGTCTGTGCTCCTGCTTATGACTTCATACCTCCATGAGGATGTATACATATATACACACAATTATATATTTAGTCCTTGCTTAAAAGATAAAATCATATTATAATATTGTTCTACACTTTGGTTTTTTGTAAACATGAATTATATGGGCATTTCCCATATATATATATGTACATATATAAAATCAATTTATTAAAAATTTTGCATAGAATCATACAATGTGCTACCATTTTTTTAAAAAAAGAAACCATATTCCCTATTACTGGCCATTTGGGCTCTTTCCAGGTTTTAGCTTTTGTAAACAATATTGCAATAAACATCCTAACAACAACAGCAGGAGAAACAACTATCATTAATCTATGAGCAGAGACCTATTCCAAACTTTCTCTAAGTAGGAACTCATTTAAACAGGCACTGCTGTAAAAGTGGACTAGAATTTTTTCAAGTCTGATGCCTGGAGTGGGGTTAGTAGGTTAGAGGCTAAGTGCCTTTAAAATTTTGATTGCAACTACTAACTTTTCCTCCTAAAAGGGGCAAGTATTTACTGAGTGTCACTTTTAAATGCTACCCTGTTAGGCATTTTTTGGAATGCACAACATATAGACAGGAGCCCTTCTGGAGGTTTGCAAAAGTGGCAGGAAAAGCTGGTATGGTCACCAGTGAATGAGATTGTCTTTTCCCAGGGTAAGGCTGATGGTTCATGCTGGGAGTACTACAGAGAGAGACAGGGAGGACTGTGAGGGGCAGAAGGTTTGGAGGAGGTGGAGCTGAATGGAAAGACTTGGAAGGGATGGCTGAGGGGGGCATCATGGGAAGGGGACAAGAAGAACAAGGTTTGGGGGTGGTGGTATAATTTAAGGAGTAGATAGTCAATCAGTGGAGCTGTGGTCCTTATGGCAGTAAAGATGTGTGTTGGGAAAGGGCCAGTCAGGCTGTCACCAAGAGAAGAGTAGAGTAAGAGTAGGAAGGGAAGCCCACCTGAGTTGGATGTGCCAGTGAGAGCCCAGGGAAGGGTGTGGAGATAGGAAATCCGACAATCAATTGCATGTAGTACCAAAAGTCGTATGTGGAAATTATCAAGAAAACAAAGCAAATCAATTGCTAAGATGAGTCCTACTCTTCTGCAGTCGCATGCCACAGATTGAATTTAGGATTCTCATCTCTATGGACTGTGGTACCAGAAGGTGGTGAGTTATATTTCTAGATTAACACAACAGAAAGAAAACAGGGATTGTGATAGTCAGGTATTTTTGCCATCCACTTTGATTCATTTTCTCTTCTGTCAAGGCCAAAGAACACCAGTGCTAGTGTAGAATGTGTTTAGGAACAGGGACTCAGCCCAGAGAAGGTGAGGTACCCTGTCCACGCAGAATTCTGAGTCTCTGATCTCTAGTCTGGAGCTGAGATATTGAAATGGAAGTTCTCTTTCTTCTTCCTCCTCTCCCTCACCACAACCAACAAAGAAAGACACACAGGTGCTTGCCTAGAACTTTCTGTTCTGCAGTGGAGATGGTCTCCTGTGTTTTTGTTTCACAAGAACAATTAAAGTCTGATTTCAGTGTTGCAATAGGGAAGCGAGGGTGTACGGTAAGAAACCCAGAACTTGGATGCAAATGATTGCGCCATTTTTAATTTGTTCTGTGTAATCAGGTAGGGGAAATTCTATATTTAAACATCACCAAGCACTTTGAACCATGTCTGGAAGTAACTGTGTAAGAAATGTCTGGTAACACATTGGTGCAGTTGTAAAATTTGTGCCTCCCAAAACAAGGATATCCAAAGTTAAGTTTCTCACAGTGATGTTAATACATCTGCATCATATTGCACATGCCGTACAATTCTGCATCATAAATAATGGATTTACAAGCTTAACTATACTCAGGAATAGTGCATGTGTGGAATGTGGCTGAGTTAATGTCACTGTGAGACCCTTAGCTAGGGCTAGGGAGGTTTCGTCTGCCTCAGGCTGGGGCCAAGTAGAGGCAGGCTGGAGGAAGCCACTGGGCCCAGGCCTGCCACCTTGCCTAATGAGCAAAAGCACTGTTTTGGACTCAGGGATTCTGAGCACAGTAGCCACAAATCACAGGGAAAAAGAAATCAAGCATTAAGATTCCCCCAGATTATGATTGACCGGAACGGTCTGGAAATTGTAGGGTCTTTGTAAGTGTCTGCGGGGGCCTAGGTAAGGTCGGTGATACAGTGATGTTCATTCTGACTGCTAACTGCTGCCATTTCTACATTTTTCCAGCATAGTATGGGGAGCCACTGTCAGCTCGGTGTCCCTGGAAGTGGAGGGAGTCCTTGAGGGGAGGAGTTGGGTGGCAGGTGATATGTGTAGACGGGACAGATGTTTTACTCCAGTCTATAAGGGTCCTGGGATAAATCACACATGTTCCAATGTATCCATAGAGGAGGAACTGAGTGACAACAGGCTTCAGAGATAGCAAATGGGGAAAAGGGAAGACGTGCTGTGTGTGTGTGTGTGTGTGTGTGCGTGCCTGTGCCTGTGTGTTGCTGTATTGATGAAAGGAGGATGGAAGGTGGGACTTACCAATGTGGCACATTACACCTGGTCCAGAGGCAGTGTGGAGGCTGCCCAAATGGACCTCAAGGCTGACCGCAGATTTTTGAGTTCTGCTAGCTGTGCTACTCTTCCTCTGGAACTGACTGGGGCACTGGTGTGGGGCTCATGACCATCTTACAGGAGAAGCATACATTTCAAGGATGGTGTGCTGGTTTCACTGCACCTCTGTAGGAGAAACTGGAGCCTGTGGGTTGGCAAGTTGTCCTTGTGTACTTTTGTGAATGCTGCTGGAGCAGGGGCTATGGGACACTGAAGAAGCAGAACATCAGCTCCTCTTGAAGACTCCCAGCCTTTGCTCATGTAACTTCAGGCACACACACATTCTAAAAACCAGCCCAGGACACCTCACAGTGCCTCATTCCTTGGTACCATCTGATAGAAATGCTGAAAACATTCAGTGGATAAGACCTTCATAGGGATGTTTGTAAGTCAGGGAAGGCTTCCTAAAAGAGACAGGCCTGAGCTGCTTTTCAAAGAGGGGAGAGAATTTAGATCAGCAGAGAGAAGTGGGGTCACTCACAGAGAAAGTCAACTCCACAAGCCCTGATGGTTTCTACCCCTACAGGAAGTGAACACTCCTAGCAATTTTTGGTCTGAATTCAGGCTCAACTCCCCATTTGAACCTGAATGCTGGTCAGCTGAAGACAAGGCTGCACCTTGTTCTCCTTCCTGCCTCACTGACAACAGTTGGGAGAGGTTTATGTGCCCAGAGGCAGGCAGGCAGGCAGGCAGACAGGCAGGCAGGCAGGCAGGCAGCCTTCACTACTGAGCTGGAGAACTGAATCACCCAACCAGGGTTCCTGCCAGAACCGGCGACCATGCAAACCATCAGCCTGGCTGTGTCTTCTAAACTTCCTTACTCTGCTCCCCAAGAGGAGTGCCACAGCTGGGCACCTGCCTCTCTGTGGACATGCGGATGAGGCCTCTGGAAGGTGGGAGCAAGCCCAGCTGGCTTTCCTGAGACTGGTTGAGAGGCTTGCCCTTGAAGACTGTCCCCCTCCCAGGCAGCTGTGTGCCCCAGTGAGTGACTTCCTCTCTCTGGACTCAGTTTCTGAATCTGCAGACAGAGGACAGAGCAGATGGTCCAGGTTTCCTTCTAGCTCAGAGTTCTCCTGTCCCTCGGGCAGGTGGGGGGGCAGGTTGTGAGGTAGCAGGGCAGAGAGGAATTGGGAGGAATTCCCCAGCAGAGGCTAGCAGGGACCATACAGTTCCCCATTCTGGTGCCACCTGCTCAGAGAATGTGAGTGAAGGCTGTGTGAATGAGCAGCCTGGCCTCCCAGATGGGTCCCTAGGCCTCTTGGGGTCCATAGCTGGAGGGGTGTGGGGCCCTTACTCAGGCCTCTCTTACTCATCAGCAAAAGAGGAGCCTTGCTTTGGGTGGACAGCTGCCACTGGGCTGTAGGCCTGGGGACAACCCTGGGCGAGGAACTCTTGCCCCAGGATGCTCACACACTGTCTTGTGGCTGCAGCAAAGCACTGTGTTGTTGTGGCTAGGGTCAGCAGGCCAGCAGACATAGACCCACTGATGTGCCCAGGTGCCACCCATTGACTACTGGATGTAAACACACCCTTGTGTCCAGCCCACAGCACATGATGTCCTGAAGAGTTTGAGTGTGCTGGTCCTTAAAAGTCACATGGTCCATTTTTTCACTTTGCAGACAAGAAAAATGAGGCCCACTGGGGACAGATAGCTTGTCCAGGTTTATGTGGCCAGTTAGGGGGTGCAGCTGCAGCTGACTCCATTGTCTTGACTTGTCTCCCACCAGACCAAGAGGCCAAGGTGGTTGTGAAATGCCCCTGGGACTCAGATTATTTTCTAAATTGTGTCTGAGGAAGTGAGCACACTGGGCCTCTCTTCACATGTTGGAGCCACAGGGGGGGCATGTGCTCTCTACTCCAGGCAAGACCAGAGGAAACTGTGGAAGGGCAGCCAACCAAGAAGCATGTATTTAAGCATTTTATGTGTCTAGCCCTCTGCTAGACACATTAGGGCCTAACGGAACTATGAAATACACCCCTCACCCAGCAATTTTAGCACAGGTGGCTGGGCAAATTTACCTCACAAATCAATGGCCAACACAAGCTAATGCAAGTTACTGTTTGGGTAATAGAATGTAAGAATGTATATATTTATATTTGCATAAAGACAATTTGGAAGGATACAAAAAGCTAATAAAAGTGTTAACTGAATAGTCATGTGATGAGGTAGGGATAGATTTTGTCCTTTGTACCCTTTAGTGGCAAAATTATTTTGAACTATAAATGTATTATCATTGCAAAACATTAAATATGAAGAACAAACAAACCCAGATCACTAAAATCTGAAGAGAGTGACAACTGGTCAAAGGAATTCAGGATATGTGGAGTTTGGGGAAATTTTTCCAGCCTTTCAGGCTCCTGGTGGGTTGGAAGTAGAAGGGACTCTAGGTGTCAATTTTGTCTAACGTCTCACTCAGTGCTGACATGTCTTGTATAAGGAAGGTGTGGCCTTCCCAGTGATAGGCACAGACAGTGATCACACGCACAAATAGGTCACTCTGTCCTCAAAGCCTGGTATTCTCCAAATGCACCTTTGACTAAAATGTTAAGGTCATTTTGAGAGTCCCAGGGAAAAATGAGGTGCCAAGGGACTTGGAAGGAGAAATGGCAGAGCTGAGGTAACATTTGAAATAATCCCAAAGGATGGATCGCGTTTTGACCATCAGAGGGCAGGAATAGCAATTGGAGGAACATGAGTGAGGATCCAGACTTGGGTGAGTTTAGTTGGCAAGAGATTAGGTCAAGCATGGCAAGTGTGGCAGGGTAGTAGGATGAAAATGGAAATCTGCATGAGAATGTGCCGTGGGTTGTACGGAATGCCAGTCTGAGGTCTCCCTCCATTCCGTTCTTCCTTCCTTCCTCCCTCCCTTACTTCCCTCCCTCCCTTTCTTCCCTCCCTTCCTCTCTTTCTTCCTCCCTCCCTCCCTTCCTGTTTTTCATAATTCAATAGAAAATGAAGAACAATAAAGGTTCATGGGGAGGTGCTTGAGTTATTCTTCTTGACATTGTCCAGTAAGTGAGCACTCTTTACTCCCTCAGAAAGCCCATGAGGGTGGCTTCCTGGAATCTATAGGAATGAACAGGGGCTTCAGCGATGGGAAGAACTTAGGAGACATGCCAAATGGAGAGAAGAAGGTGAATCCAGGGTGGATGGCACCAAAGAAGAAGTTGAGTGTGAGAGGGTGCGTGGATGCTGTGCATTGGGAAGACAGCTCTGCCAGTGCTACTTAGGATGGAATGGTGAAAGGGTTGCCTGAAGCAGGTGACAGGTCAGGAGGCCTTCTCAATAGTCCCAAGGCAAGACTCTGGTGGACTGACTTAGGCAGCAGTAATGGGAGTGGGAAGAGCTATTGGAAAGATTCATTCCTCTCCCAACTCTAAGGCTTTCTTTGTTTGAATTTGTTCAAAGAACCTTTTGAGTCATTTGCCAGTCCATGGGACAAGGTTATCCTTAGCTCAATACTCTAAGATTTCTGTTACTAGATATTTTTCTAGGTTTTTCTCCACTCTCTGTACCACTGGCAGGGAGCAGCAGCTGTGGTCATTCCAACTCTGAGGTTCTTTGGCATTTTACTGCAGTTTGGATTGTGCTGATGGTGGGATAAACATAACCATGCTTGGCATTTCCTGCCAGAATGGAGGGAAGGTTCCCAATTTTGGAACTGAATTGCTAAACTCAACCTTCTCATTTTGCATTTAGGGAAACAGAGTCCAAAGAGTTGAAGAACATGTTAAGTCATGTGAGAAGTGAAGACACTGTTGCACAACTTAGTCTTTTAACTTTAAATCCTGGACTTTTTCTTTTTGTCTGCCTTATGGTTTCTGTTGAAGAATTCTAATATTTATCAAGCACATGCACTGTGTTAAAGTCTCCATTGATCTGATTTTTAATCCTTGACTAGCCTATGAGGCAGACTATTGTTATCCAAATTTCTTCAGAAGAGAAACTAAAGGTCAAAGAGATTAAGTGCTTTTTCCCAAGGTCACATAACTAAAAGTTGGAGAGTCAGAATTCAAATCCAGGTCTTTCTGACACCAAGTATCTTTTCAAGTATAAGAAACCCCCTTAAGACATTTGTGGAAAACTATAGAAATCATTAGCTAGACATGGGGGAACATGCCTGTAGTATCAGCACCTGGAGGCTGAGGCAGGAGGATCCTGAGTTCAGGATCAGCCTGAACTAAATAGCCGAACCCTGACTCACACACACACAAAACTCTAAGAAATCAAACTATAGACCTAGTGAACAATATAGCAATCAATATCAGTTCATTATGTAACAAATGTTAATCATGTAAGATGTTGATAATAGGGAAAACTAGGTATGGGTGTATGGAAACTCTTTGCTATTATCCATTTGTAATGTAAATATTAAGCTGTTGTAAAATAGAGATACTTGTAAGTGCCAAAAGAAAACAAACCCCCTTAAATTATTTATTGAAAATATTTATGATAATCCCCATGGAAATTCTACTTGTAACAGCTACTCTTTTGGTAGATATATAATGAACTTAGTAATGCCTATCCATGAACTTGTATTTTAGTAGTATCTACAGACATTATTGAAGACACAATTTTTGGAAAACAATGGCATGTATGTATGTATGTATGTATGTAAGACTTGGTGGGAACAAGTTTCAGAGTTCGTTGTAGGGTAGAAGAAGTGGTAGGTGAAGTGGTGGCTCTAATGGCATCTGGTTTCATTGGGAGTCATTTTTTTTTTTTTTTTCATTTTTCTTTTGTTATTCATATGTGCATACAAGGCTTGGTTCATTTCTCCCCCCTGCCCCCACCCCCTCCCTTACCACCCACTCCACCCCCTCCCGCTCCCCCCCTCAATACCCAGCAGAAACTATTTTGCCCTTATTTCTAATTTTGTTGTAGAGAGAGTATAAGCAATAATAGGAAGGAACAAGGGGTTTTGCTGGTTGAGATAAGGATAGCTATACAGGTCATTGACTCACATTGATTTCCTGTGCGTGGGTGTTACCTTCTAGGTTAATTCTTTTTGATCTAACCTTTTCTCTAGTTCCTGGTCCCCTTTTCCTATTGGCCTCAGTTGCTTTAAGGTATCTGCTTTAGTTCTCTGCGTTGAGGGCAACAAATGCTAGCTAGTTTTTTAGGTGTCTTACCTATCCTCACCCCTCCCTTGTGTGCTCTCGCTTTTATCATGTGCTCATAGTCCAATCCCCTTGTTGTGTTTGCCCTTGA
Organism: Castor canadensis; assembly: GCF_047511655.1. Taxonomy (NCBI): domain Eukaryota; kingdom Metazoa; phylum Chordata; class Mammalia; order Rodentia; family Castoridae; genus Castor; species Castor canadensis. Next base: position 52,413,478 of record NC_133397.1, on the reverse strand, counting down.
TCTAATGTCCACATATGAGGGAGAACATACGATTTTTGGTCTTTTGAGCCAGGCTAACCTCACTCAGAATGATGTTCTCCAATTCCATCCATTTACCAGCGAATGATAACATTTCATTCTTCTTCATGGCTGCATAAAATTCCATTGTGTATAGATACCACATTTTCTTAATCCATTCGTCAGTGGTGGGGCATCTTGGCTGTTTCCATAACTTGGCTATTGTGAATAGTGCTGCAATAAACATGGGTGTGCTGGTGCCTCTGGAGTAACAGTCTTTTGGGTATATCCCCAAGAGTGGTATTGCTGGATCAAATGGTAGATCGATGTCCAGCTTTTTAAGTAGCCTCCAAATTTTTTTCCAGAGTGGTTGTACTAGTCTACATTCCCACCAACAGTGTAAGAGGATTCCTTTTTCCCCGCATCCTCGCCAACACCTGTTGTTGGTGGTGTTGCTGATGATGGCTATTCTAACAGGGGTGAGGTGGAATCTTAGTGTGGTTTTAATTTGCATTTCCTTTATTGCTAGAGATGGTGAGCATTTTTTCATGTGTTTTCTGGCCATTTGAATTTCTTCTTTTGAGAAAGTTCTGTTTAGTTCACATGCCCATTTCTTTATTGGTTCATTAGTTTTGGGAGAATTTAGTTTTTTAAGTTCCCTATATATTCTGGTTATCAGTCCTTTGTCTGATGTATAATTGGCAAATATTTTCTCCCACTCTGTGGGTGTTCTCTTCAGTTTAGAGACCATTTCTTTTGATGAACAGAAGCTTTTTAGTTTTATGAGGTCCCATTTATCTATGCTATCTCTTAGTTGCTGTGCTGCTGGGGTTTCATTGAGAAAGTTCTTACCTATACCTACTAACTCCAGAGTATTTCCTACTCTTTCTTGTATCAACTTAAGAGTTTGGGGTCTGATATTCAGATCCTTGATCCATTTTGAGTTAATCTTGGTATAGGGTGATATACATGGATCTAGTTTCAGTTTTTTGCAGACTGCTAACCAGTTTTCCCAGCAGTTTTTGTTGAAGAGGCTGCTATTTCTCCATCGTATATTTTTAGCTCCTTTGTCAAAGATAAGTTGCTCATAGTTGTGTGGCTTCATATCTGGATCCTCTATTCTGTTCCACTGGTCTTCATGTCTGTTTTTGTGCCAGTACCATGCTGTTTTTATTGTTATTGCTTTGTAATATAGTTTGAAGTCTGGTATTGTGATACCTCCTGCATTGTTCTTTTGACTGAGTATTGCCTTGGCTATTCGTGGCCTCTTGTGTTTCCATATAAATTTAACAGTAGATTTTTCAATCTCTTTAATGAATGTCATTGGAATTTTGATGGGAATTGCATTAAACATATAGATTACTTTGGGGAGTATCGACATTTTTACTATGTTGATTCTACCAATCCATGAGCATGGGAGATCTCTCCACTTTCTATAGTCTTCCTCAATCTCTTTCTTCAGAAGTGTATAGTTTTCCTTGTAGAGGTCTTTCACATCTTTTGTTAGGTTTACACCTAGGTATTTGATTTTTTTTTGAGGCTATTGTAAATGGAATTGTTTTCATACATTCTTTTTCCGTTTGCTCATTGTTAATGTATAGAAATGCTAATGATTTTTCTATGTTGATTTTATATCCTGCTACTTTGCTATAGCTATTGATGATGTCTAGAAGCTTCTGAGTAGAGTTTTTTGGGTCTTTAAGGTATAGGATCATGTCGTCTGCAAATAGGGATATTTTGACAGTTTCTTTACCTATTTGTATTCCTTTTATTCCTTCTTCTTGCCTAATTGCTCTGGCTAGGAATTCCAGTACTATGTTGAATAGGAGTGGAGATAGTGGGCATCCTTGTCTGGTTCCTGATTTTAGAGGGAATGGTTTTAATTTTTCTTCGTTAAGTATAATGCTGGCTGTAGGTTTGTCATATATAGCTTTTATAATGTTGAGGAACTTTCCTTCTATTCCTAGTTTTCTTAGAGCTTTTATCATGAAATGATGTTGGATCTTATCAAAGGCTTTTTCTGCATCTATTGAGATGATCAAGTGGTTTTTGTCTTTGCTTCTGTTAATGTGGCTTATTACGTTTATTGATTTTCGTATGTTGAACCACCCCTGCATCCCTGGGATGAAGCCTACCTGGTCGTGGTGAATAATCTTTTTGATGTGTTGCTGAATTCGATTTGCCATTATTTTGTTGAGGATTTTTGCATCAATGTTCATTAAGGAGATTGGCCTATAGTTCTCCTTTTTGGAGATGTCTTTGCCTGGTTTGGGGATAAGTGTAATACTGGCTTCATAAAATGTGTTTGGCAGTTTTCCTTCCCTTTCTATTTCATGGAACAGTTTAAGGAGGGTTGGTATCAGTTCTTCTTTAAAGGTCTGATAGAATTCAGCAGAGAATCCATCAGGTCCTGGACTTTTCTTTTTGGGGAGACTCTTGATTGCTGCTTCAATTTCATTTTGTGTTATAGGTCTATTCAGGTGATTAATTTCCTCTTGGTTCAGTTTTGGATGATCATATGTATCTAGAAATCTGTCCATTTCTTTTAGATTTTCAAATTTATTTGAATATAGGTTCTCAAAGTAGTCTCTGATGATTTCCTGGACTTCCATGGTGTTTGTTGTTATCACCCCTTTTGCATTCCTGATTCTACTAATTTGGGTTTTTTCTCTCCTCATTTTAGTCAGGTTTGCCAGGGGTCTATCGATCTTGTTTATTTTTTCAAAGAACCAACTTTTTGTTTCATTAATTCTTTGTATGGTTTTTTTGGTTTCTATTTCGTTGATTTCAGCTCTTATTTTTATTATTTCTCTCCTTCTATTTGTTTTGGGATTTGCTTGTTCTTGTTTTTCTAGGAGTTTGAGATGTATCATTAGGTCATTGATTTGGGATCTTTCAATCTTTTTAATATATGCACTCATGGCTATAAACTTTCCTCTCAAGACTGCCTTAGCTGTGTCCCATAGGTTCCGGTAGGTTGTGTTTTCATTTTCATTGACTTCTAGGAACTTTTTAATTTCCTCTTTTATTGCATCGATGATCCATTCTTCATTAAGTAATGAGTTATTTAGTTTCCAGCTGTTTGCATGTTTTTTGTCTTTACTTTTGTTGTTGAGTTCTACTTTTACTGCATTGTGGTCAGATAGTATGCATGGTATTATTTCTATTTTCTTATATTTGCTGAGGCTTGCTTTGTGCCCTAGGATATGATCTATTTTGGAGAAGGTTCCATGGGCTGCTGAGAAGAATGTATATTGTGTAGAAGTTGGATGAAATGTTCTGTAGACATCTACTAGGTCCACTTGATCTATTGCATATTTTAGATCTTGGATTTCTTTATTGAGTTTTTGTTTGGATGACCTATCTATTGATGATAATGGAGTGTTAAAGTGGGAGTCATTTTTTTAAAGCTTGAGTTTTCTGCCAAAAACTAAGCCACTAACCTATGAATGAATAATGTGAAAAAGTCACATATACTCCCACCTGCATAGCTCATGGCCTCTGCTCCTCTTTCAAGTTTCCTGCTTACTCTAATATTTTGGGGACAGTCTGGAGGCATTGCTGACACGCAAACAAGCTTATACGTACCATGTACCATGCATGTTTGCTGCTCTCTCTGATGTCCTGTTCTGTGTCCCTTTGCTGCACCACAGTGCTGCACTGGAGGCTGAGGGTCTAGGAAAGTGGGGGAGGGTGGGGCCCAGAGGTCTTAGTCTTCTTTGTCAGAGGCATTTGTTAGGATGGGTCCCCCAGCAGGACTCCTGGACACTGATATATTACAATGCATAGAGAACAGTCCTTTCTAAATTTTGAGGATAATTTACATTCAATTAAGGACACAGAACTTTACTATATGGTTCATTCGTTTTGGCAATTTTATATGCCCGTGTGATCAAAAAATTTATAGAACATTCCAGAAATTTCGATTCAATTCTCTTGTCCCCTGGAGGCAACCACTTTCTAATTCCTATCATTTTAGATGAGTTTTCTTTAACCTCATCTAAATGTAATCATACCATGTATATTCTCTCGTGTCTGGCTTCCTTTACTTAAAAGAATGTTTCCAAGATTTGTCCAAGTTGTTTCATGTATCAATAATTTGTTCTTTTTTTAAACATGTATTTTATTTTAGTTTTGATTAGCATGTACTATTTGTACCAGCTTGTATGACATTGTATGGATGGTGCCATAGTTTGTTTTTCTATCCTCTTGTATTTATATATTTGGATAATTTTTGGTTTTTGACTATTGTGAGTACAGCTGCTATCCACATTCTCATACCAGCCTTTTTGCAGAAGCATGCTTTCATTTTCCTCATGTAAAGGCATAGTAGTGAATGGCTGGATCATGTCTATTTAATTTGATAAGAAATAACTAAACAGTTCTCTAAAGTGGCTGTACCATTTTATACTTGCACCAAGCAATATGTGTTTTCCACATTTAGCATTGTCAGTGTTTTCCATCCTTATCATGCTAGCAGGTGTGAAATTGTGGTATTAATTTGCATTTTTATGATGATGCTGAGCCCTTTTTCATGTTCACCTGGCTATTGTAGATCTCATTTTGTGAGAGGTTTTTCAAGTCTTTTCCCTACTTTTTAAATAGGGTTGTTAGTTTTTATATTTTTTGATTTGTAGGCATATTATTTATGTATTTATTATGCAGCACTAGGGGGTTTGAACTCAAGGCCTTGTACTTGCTAGGCAGGCCCTCTACACCTTGAGCCACACGTTGAACCCTTTTTTGCTTTAGTTTATTTCTGGATAGGGTCTTGCATTTTTGCATGGGCCCAGCTTCTCACCAAGATCCTTCTGTTCTCCATTTCTCTGAGTCAGTTATAGACATGTGTGACCATACCTAGCTTACTTGTTGAGACAGGCTCTTGCTAACTTTATGCCCAGGGTGGCCTCAAACAGAGATTCTCCTCATCTCTGCCTCCCAAGTAGCTGAGATTACAAGTGTAAGTCACTTGCCTTTCCTTGTAGGCATTCTTTATTTATGTTGGATACATATCCTTTGTTAGCTGTATGCATTAGTAAATACTTTTTTTTCAGTCTGTGTATTGCCAATTCAATTTCTTAATGTGTTTTTTGATATACAGAACTAATTTTTTATCTTGATAATGTTCTAGTTCCTATGGCTGCATAACTAACTATCTCACTTTTTGGCTTAAGATAACAGCAACATTTATTTTGCTAATGAGTCTTTAATTTTGTTAAGATTCAGTAGCCATAGCTTGACCTGGCTCCCTTTGGTGTTATGGAGGTTGCTCAAAGGCAGAGGGCTGAAATCATCTGAAGTCTTGTCCTTCACATGTCTGGCAATTGGTTCTGTCAGCTTAGACCTTAGATGGAGCTGTTGACCTTTCCATAGCTGGGCTCAGAGGGCCAGAACATCCCAAGACAGAGGCAGTCAGATGAAATCTGTGTTCCTTTTACAACAGAAGCCACACAGCATCACATTTGCTTTTTACTCTAGGGTTGGATGGTTACAAACTCACCCTAGCTAGCTTAAGGGAGTGGTTAATAAACTCTGATTCTTGGTGGGGAGATGGCAAAGTTTTAGAAGAGTCCATGGGGCTAGATATATTGCTGTAGTCACTTATGGAAAATATAATTTGCCTTAGACTGATTATAGTACATCACTTTATTGGTAAATGATTTTTGCAAGATCTTTGTCTACTTCAAAATTCTCCTACGTTATATTCCAGTGTCTACCTGATTGCCATTTTTATGTTTAGTCAGGATCCATCTCTCTTGAATTCATTACTGTATAGGAAGTGAAGGAAATATTGAGATTCTTTTTTAACATTTGATTCATACAGGTATCCAGTTGGTTCAGCCCCATTTGTTAGACTTTCCTTTTTAATAAAAGTTGAAATCAATTGCCCATATGTGTATGGGTTCATTTATAGATTTTCTGTTTTGTTCTACTGGTCTGTCTGCCTATTTTTACATCAATACCACATTTTATAGCAAGGCTTGAAATAATGTAGAATAACTTTTCCAACTTTGTTATTCTTTTTCAGATAGTTTTTTAATATACTATGCCCACATAACTTTTAGACTCATCTTATGAATTTTTAAAAAGGCATGTTGGAATTTTGATTGGCATGGCATTGAATATGTAAATTCATTTATTTATTACTATTTTATTAGCATAATTAATATTGTTTATTTATTTATTTTTGTGGCACTGGAGTTTGAACTTAGGGCTTCACACTTGCACAAGCACTATCACTTGAGCCCTGTCCCCAGTTCTTTTGCTTTTAGATCGTTTTTTCAGATAGGGTCTTGTGCTAATTTTGCTGGGTTAGCCTCTAATTGAGATCTTCCTACCTCTGCCTCCTGAGTAGCTGGGATTATGGGCATGCATCACCATGCCCAACCCTAGACCTATTTAGAGATCGTACACAGTTAATATTTTATTCCAATTCATGAACATGGTAGATCTTGCCTCTTATTTACCTCTTATTGTGTCTTTGACAGGTTTTTATGTCCTGTACATTTTTCAATAGATTTACTTCTAAATATTTAATGTCTTGATGATATTATAAATGGGAGTTGAAAATTATTCATTGGTACTATGTAGAAATTAAATTGCTTTTTGTATATTGGCTTTGCTAAATTTATTCTGTAGGGTTGTCTACATATGCAGTTACATGTCTGTAAATAACAATGGTTTTACTTTTTTCTACTATTCATGTGATTTATTTATTTCCTTGTGTTATTGTACTGGTTGGTACTTCTAATATAATACTGAACAGAAATGTGAGAGTGGACGCCCTTTCCTTGTATGTATCTAAAGGGAGAGGTGTAATTCTTTGTCATCAAGTATATTAACAGTAGGTTTCTTGTAGATTTCCTCTTTCAAATAGAGATTCTTCTTTCTTCCAAGTTTTCTGATAAGTGTGCTGAATTTTGTGAACTCCTTTTTTTTTTTTTTTTTTTTGTTAAGACTAGGGTTTGAACTCAAGACTTGCAAAGCAGGCACTATACCACTTGAGACACACCTCCACTCCGTTTTGTTCTGGTTATTTTGGAGATGGGCTCATGTGAACTATTTTTCCAGGCTGGCCTTGAACCTTACTCCTCCACATCTCAGCCTTACAAGTAGCTAGGATTACAGGTATGAGTCACTAGTGCCCTGTCAATCTTTTAGTATTTAATGAGATGGCTATATTATTTTTTCTCTTTAATTACATTGAATGATTTTCAAACATTAAGCCAAACTTGAATTCCTAACATACATTTTTTTTGGTAATAATCCATTTGTGTATCTATGTACCTATGTATGTATGTATGTATGTATGTATATATGTATGTATGTATGTATGTATGTATGTATCTATTGAGAAATTTATTTTGCTAATATTTGTCTATGGAGTTTTGTATTTATGTTCATAAAGGATATTGTTTGTATTTTTTTTTTTTAACAATGTCTGTCAAGTTTTGGTATCAGAGTTATTTAAGTCTCATGTAACAATTGAGGAAATGTTCCCTTCTGTAACCTTTGAAAATGCTTGTGTAAGATTGGTATAATTGCTTCCTTAAATGTTTACATAATTCATTGATAAAGCCATTTGGGGCTGGAAATTTCTTTGTTGGAAAGTATTTTAAGTTTAATTTTTGCTACACATAGAACAGCTTAGCCTTTCCATTTCTTCTAATTTCAGTTTGAGTAAGCTTTACTTTTCAAGGAAGTCTTCCATTTTATATACTTTATTGATATTTTGGCATCCATTTGTTATAATACACTCTTATTCTTTTAATATCTTTAGGATTTGCAGTTATAGTTCCTCTTTCAGTCCTATTTTTTGTAATTTGTTTTTTTTTTCTTTGATCAATTTTGCTAAATTATCATTTTTACTTAATTATAATTTATTAAATTATTGGTTTTATTTATTTTTTCAAATATCTAACTTTTGACTCTTGTTTTTTTTTCTGTCCATTTTCTGTTTGGTTTATTTCTGCTATTAAATTTTATAACTATTGTTCTTCTAATTAATGTTTGTTTGATTTGGTCTTTTTGCTTTTTTCTTATGGTAGGAATTTAGATCTTTGATTTGATTTAGTCTTTTCTAATATGAGCATCTACATGCTAAATTTTCCTTTCACCTCAGCCTTATCTGTATCCCATAAATTTCATTATATTGTGCTTTTTAATAATTCTCCAATTAAAGATATTTTCTACTTTTCCTGTGACTTGTTCTGCCTTATGGGCTATTTAGAAGGGGTATTTATATTTTGAAATATTTTAAGATTTTCTAGATATCATATTGTAATTGATATATAGTTTAATTCTATTGTGATTAGAGAATATTATTTAAATCCTTTGATATGATTTTGAGCATCCTGTATTTTCTTTCAGATGTTTTATGGTCCAGCATGAAATATCTCTTGGAGAATGTTTTAGGTCTGGTTGAAGTTAATAAGTACTTGTAGGTTTGGGATATAATGTTTTATAAATTTCAATGATGTCAACTTGGTTAAAAATTGTGTTTGATTCTTTCATAGCCTTACTGGTTTTTTGGTCTACTTGTTTATCAACTTCTGAGTGTTGCTAAAATCTTCAGTTCTGAATGAGAATTTCACTATTTTCCCCTTTGATTTATCAATCTCCTTCTTGTGAATTTTGTAATGTTGGTATGATTGTATACACTTTTAGGAATTGACCCTTTTATAATTATAAGATGTTCACTTTGGTATTGAAGACCATTTTATCTGACTGTAATAAAGCATACTGGATTTCTTATGCTCACTGTGTGCATGGAATATTTTTTCTAATATTTTCCTTTCAATCTTACTGTGTCATTATTCTGAACTATATACTTTTAAATAGCTTGCAGGTAAGTATTACTATTTTATTCAGTCTGATAATTTCTGCCTTAAACTTGGTATGCTTAATCTACATTTAATGTAGTGATATCTATGGTTGGGTATAAGTCTACCATTTTAATATAGTGATAGTTTTTTTTTTGGTTCTCACTTCCTTCTTCTCCTGTACTCTTTTGGGGTGAATCAAGTATTTTTTGGCATTCTATTTTGTCATCTCTATTGATTTCATAGCTGCAGTTTTGTATTATTTTTATAGTATTTGCTCTTTAGAAATTAAACTGTACTTTAAGTTATTTATGTCTACCTTTAAATATATTCATACTAGTTTGTGAGCAATGTGAGAAAACTAATTTACCTGCCTTTTGCTCTGTATGCCGTTTTCAAGTATTTTACTTCTGTTTATTCTATAAGCCCTTAATATGCTAGTATTTTTACTTTTAATAGTCAACTGTGTGTATGCATGTGTATGTGAATGTGTGTGTGTGTGAGAGTGAGTGAGAGAGAGGCAAATCTAAGCATGGTTTTCTTTGTATTTATCAACTTGCATTCAGTTAGCCTCTTGGATCTATGGGTTGATTTTGAGAAGTACTTACCTATCATCTCTTTAAAAAAAAAGAAATATAAAGTATATTTGCTCTGTTCACTGTCTCTTCTTTCTTAGATTCATTTTTGTCACTGACTTCAAACAATTAGAGGAAAGTTTCAAAGTTTTCCTTTCAGCAGAGTTTGGGATCTGAACATTGGTAAAATTCCAGAAACTTCTTTATGCTTTAGAAACTGACTGTCACCTTTTTTTGCTCCCCCTGGGGGTATTCTGTGTTCTTTCCAGTTCCCCACCCACCCAGATATCTGTGTCATGAGTGTTCGCTCTCCACCCAGAGTTCCCATCTGCATCTTTTGAAGAATGGAAATGGATGCTGTGCACCTGGTGGAGGTCAAGGGTGCCTCAGAAGGTCTCTCAGCTCTCCTTCCCACCCTCAGCTTAAATCTTGCACTGGCGGAAGGCCCAAGGCACTCCAGAGTGATCTGTCTCAGCCCCTTACTCTACCCCCAGCCCTCATCACAGTATCACTGTGCACTAGATAAGAACATGGGGACAGGGGGTCAGTGAGGCTCCTTGGGGCTCTAAATGCTAGCCAAAATTCACTCAGTGTTAGGCTTGGTGGGGGTTCTTCCACCCATGTGGATTCATTTTTTTCTGCTTTACCAGTGAGAAAAGCATCATGACTCCCTTGCTAGGAAGAAACCATCACTTCCTAAAATGTAGCTCATTCTGCTTCAGTGATTCTCAACAAGACCGCCATGATTTTGTAGCTTTATTGGCTTATTCTTGTTGTGAAGGTGGGAGCCATGGTCCTTTGTGACTGTCTGCATCCTGATTGGAAGTGGAGCCCAGTTCTTGATACTTTTAATTACTTTCTCTCTCAGTACCTAGATGTCTATTCACTCAGCTGAGATAGGAATAGATTTGAGTGATTACAACTTAAAATCCCTGTCCCTTTTCTTTTGAGCAAACTCATGATTTCTTAGTTCTTTTCTTAGGAAGAGCTTTCCAAGTGGCTCTTTGAAACCCCTAAATGGGTTTCTGTAGCACTCACCCATCAGTGTCTTAGAGATACCTGAATTTCACTATTCAAGGCCTGGCACCTTCCCCATTTGTCAGCGACATGGTTCTCATTACAGTGAGAATATCTTGGAGAGGGGTGACACCTTAAGAACATTTTTAAGTCAGTGATGTCAAGGCTTCAGAAACAGGAGAGATGGCAGATGGAAGTGGGGGTAGGAGCTGCTGACCTATTGTTGTTTACTCAGTAACTACTTTGAGATGCCTTTTTCCAAAGTTTATCCTGGTAGTAACCATTGAGGCAGGTGTTCTTAACACACAAGGAAGCTGAGATTTAGAAAGAGATTTGAACTCACATTGGACTCACTGTAAAAGCCAGGTATTTTTTTTTTTTTAATCAACTCAGAGGAAGTCATAGAAAAAGCACGAGTGGGTCTGGTCTGGGGCTGACCCTATAAGAGTCGGCCATGGGGTCAGAACCAACAGCAGAGGCTCCAGTTTCTGAGAGCAGTGCTCTTCCCATCAGGACCCCACCTCACAGTTGAGCCACACATTTGCTAGTCACCTTGAGCAGTTCATTTAATTTTTTTTTCTGAATATCAGTTATTTTCTGAAAATTAGAAAATTTCCAATCCTTTGCAAACACTCTTGTGAGAAATTGAGAACAGCTCCTCCAGAGGACTCTCTCAATAACTGGACTTATAGAAAGGAATGCACAGTAGTCAGTGGCCCCACACATGCACCCCAGCCTTTGCTGGTTCCAGTCTGCACAAAGCTTCTCTTCATGCCAGAGGCAGCCTCACACTCAGCCTCTCTTCCTGGCTCTGTGGCACACGCAGGAAAAGCCAAAGTGTAATTAGTTAATAGCACATCTCTTCCATTAATGGAAAGGGCATTTCAAACTTACTTATGCAAACAGATACTGTGGGATTTGTCAGAAATCATCAATAGGGTGCAACAGAGAGGACTTGCAGGTCATTCATCAAGTGGGGACAAAGCTTGTCTTGTGTAAGCTTTGAGACCCACAGTGGCTGTCCAGATCATTGCCTGGCTGGGATGTAAGAGTACTGGGGAAAGAAGCCAGGGACTCCTCTTTTGAGAATCTGCCCCCTAATAATAGCTATGCATCAGGTATGCTGCATACGAACAGTATCATACCTGCATTTTCCCACTGCAACTTCCATTTTATAGTTAAGGAAACTGGGACTTAGAGAGGTAGAGTGTAGTTAGTCAGTGATGAGCCTGGAATTCAAACCCAACATTTCTCAACTTTGCGATCTAGTGGCTAACTATTGTGCCTGGTGCCTTTCTTCTCGGTAGTTGAGGTACTGTGCCACCTGGGTTACTAAGAGAATACGACACTTGGCTCTTCTGAAGGTTGGTAATCGTTCACTACAGCTCTCTCCTCCTCTTCCAGGGCTCACAGCCACACTATATTTTCCAGATTCCCTTGCAGCTGGGTGTAGCCATGTGACTGAGTGCCAGCCAATGTACTATGAACAGAAGTGTGCCCCCCTCTAAGTGTGGGCTTCATTCTCATTTCCTCTCAGGCTGGCAGGAAAAACAGTGATTCCCAGGACAACCTTGAGAGCCACGTGTCAAGGATATTCACAAGTTAGAAGGAAACTGGGTCCCTGATTCATGCATTCTGGTTTCAGAAGATGTTGGGAATTTGATTCACCATTTGGAGAAGGATAGTCTTTTCAAGAGCACCCATATTCTACTCTTTTACTGGCTTACCTTACTTAGACATGAAGGTTTGTCAGTTGCAAACCTAGTGTTATCTAAAGCAATGTAAGTATTTCCCACCAGGAAGGGGTTGGAAGTTCACTGAGGAAGTGAGGACTGGGCTTTAATGTTTTCTTGTAGAGAATACATCCTGCCTAGAGTGGTAGGGGTGAGCAAACTTGATCTTGTTGCATGGATTTAGGCATCATCACAGATTAGCTGGGAGATCTAGAATAATTTAACTTTCTTGAACCATCACTCTTTTTCTGAAAGTTAGAAAGAAATTTATCTCATTCTGTATGAATTCAATTCATTTAACAACTTTTACTGAACACTTTATCCATACTAGTGATTCCTCTAGGTGGTGGGAAAAAGCAGTGAACAATGATACCATCCTTACCTTTGTAGAACTTAAATGGTGGTGGTGATGTTTGGGGAGTATGGGCAGCAAACTAATAAATAAACATGTCAGATGGTGATCAGTGACATGGAGAGATACTGAAGTACAGTAAGGGGGAACAAGGATACTAGGAGTTGGAAGAAGGCAGAGGTCAGATAACCAGTGCAGGTGTCTGTAATTATGGACACTTGAGCAGAGACCTGAAGATTGTTGGGTACAGGGTGTCTCAAGCAAGTATGAAAGAGCCCCTGGCATGTGGGAGGAGCAGCAAGGTGTCTGGTGTGGCTAGACTAAGGAGGGGGCGGGGAAGTGATGTGATGTTGGAGAAAACATTCAACACTCTTCCTGTAGGAGCACAGGTTTTCCATAACATTAGAGTTCCTTCCTTCCTTCCTTCTTTCTTTCTTTCCTTTCTTCCTCTTTCCTTTTTCCCTTCTTCCTTCCCTCCCTCCCTCCTCTCTTTCCTCCCTCCCTCCTCTCCTTCCCTCCCTCCCTTCTTCCCCCTTCCTTTCCTGCCTTCCTTCCCTCCTTTTTTCTCCTCCCTCCTTTGCTTCTTCCTTCCCTCCCTTCTCTCCTTTCTTCCCTCCCTCCTTTCCTTCTTCCTTCCCTCCCTTTTTTCTGTCCTTCCTTTCCTCCCTCCTTCCCTCTCTCCTTCCCTCCTTCCCTCCCTCCTCTCTTCCTTCCTTCTCTTCCCTCAACTGAGGTTGTTGGAGAGAAACAACTGAGATCTGGATGTCTAGGAAAGGATGAAGTAAAGATTGAGCTAGGGCCAGGGAGAGTGTGGAAACTTCAACCTGCCCTCAGGTCATGTTTTGAAGCTCTTCAGTGTTGTAATTTTAGGTGGGTGTCAAAGGAACTTCATCTGCAGACATCATTGAGTCTAAGAAAGGCTGCCTCATCATTTACAAGGTTGCCTTGTATTTAAAGAATGAGTTCCCTATAACCTAGGAAGGGATGGCCCTGGCTTCCTACCCTGTCACTAAAGACCAGTGGAGGAGAGAGGATCAACAAGTGTTAGAGCGTTACATGCCTCTAGGCTCCTGTTCCTTCAGCTCTGGAAACCGCCATTGTCAGCATCCACAGTTTCAGGCAACAGAAACAACTCTGACTGTTTCAAGAAGAAAGTAGATTTGTTAAATGATATTTAGCTGTTTCCAGAATCATTGGGAATGAGGGGAGGGGAAAGAAAGTTCAAGGTTAAGCTTCCAAGAAAAGTGCCTCAACCACACTGTAGAATTGGTTTGAAGATGAAACTGCCATTGTAGCTCCTGAGAACTAAATGGCAGGAACTTGTCACCTCTACCCGCCCCCCCCCACAAGGCTCAGGCCTGGTATCCCTGCCACTACCTGTGTCAGTGAAAGGGTGTCCCCTGGCAGAGCCTGCTTTCTCATGTTGGTCACTTTCTCACTTCTGAAACAAAATCTTATGTGGATGTATATACAGACAGAGTAAGGTCACAGGCCTGCATTCTGGTTTCAGAAGATGTTGGGAGTTTGAGTTGTGACTACATTGGGGAGGCAGGAGTGACGTCGTGGGAATGTTCTCCAATGCAGAAAGGATTGGTAAAGACACAGGAAATGTTCCCTACAGGCAATGCCTACAGAAGGCCTTAGGAAAATTCAAAGTCTTAGAACAAAAGGTCTAGATTACTTTTTAAATTTTTGGCAGTTCTGGGGTTTGAACTCAGGGCTTTATGCTTGTTAGGGAAGTGTTCTACCACTTGTGCAACTTTGCTAGTCCTTTTTGTGTTGAGTATTTTCAAGATAGTGTATCAAGAACTATTTGCCTGGGGCTGGCTTTGAACCATGATCCTCCTGATCTCTATCTTCTGAGCAGCTAGGGTTATAGGCGTGAGCCACAGGCGCCCAGCTTAGATTACTTTACTGGTCCCTTGGGAAGAAGGATGACCAGGATGGTGGCCTTCCATGAAATGACCAACGTTGGCAACATCTACTGGAATATGGCAGAGGGATGTGCTGGGTGGAGCCCAAGGCCAGCTTAGGTCTGCTTGGTCTTTCTGAGAGTGCCTCACCCTGTGAAGATGACAAGGCCTTCATGGGAAATGGTGGGGGAATGTAAGAAAACAAATCATCTGAGCTTCGTTTACATGGGGACTTAATTACTGAGGTATCCTGACGCTTGTCTAAACCCACAGCTTAGAAAAGTGCAGAATTCTTTCTGAGAAAGCTCTGTAAACAGAAGCCCTTAAGTGCTAAGAGGAATCAAGAAATGTTTCCATTGATCCTGGGCTGGGCACAGATGTATTCTTTGTTCTCTTTTCCTCTAGCAGGCCCCTTCCCATCTTGTGTTGTTAATAAACTTTAGGTGTTAAGGAGCTAATGTCCATTTTTACGTTCTGATCTGACTAGAACCATCATTCACTATGAATAAATGAACAATACACTGAAACCCCTATCTTAAGCCACTATGCATAAATCAGAACTCCAAGATAACTTAGCAATGAACCTCACAATACAGACAGAAAGGACTTTAGCTTTCTCCAAATCACTTTTCTACAGAGGGCAAGGTTTCTCAGCAGGGTTGGGTAGCCAGAGAGGACAATGTGCTGCTGAATGAGCTTCGGGTCTCAGGTGGCATCTGTGGTCTCTCCCACCTTTCTTTGTGCCATCACACCTAGTCTACTGCCAGCCCTCTGCCTGCCTTGCCATCCTTCAAGGCAGGCACGCCCTCCTCCTCCATTCAGACTTCTGATGGCTAGCATTTGCTGACAGTTCTAGCTTGTTTTGTGAGATGGGGTGCAGAACAGAAGTGCCTTGGAAGTCCCAGAGGGCATTTGGGGTCTGACTTTTGGACAGCATGACCCTTGCAAAGCCTGATTCCTTAAAGGCACTGTTTTGACTTCTTTGGTCCTTGAGCCTGTCTTGATTTAAATTTCCTTGTTAAGTTTCTGTTCTCTAGCAACATATAACCCCCTTTTTCTACTTCAGTGGCCTCAGTGGTCGCTCTCCCCATGTTAAACAACGGTCTGATTTGGCATGGAAAAAAGCAGTCAATTGTTTCCTTTAAATCTTAATGTTTTAGGCCCCCGGAACATTTGAAGTACCTACTTAATGAGAAGACTTCTGGTGAAACATAGGTACGATCTTCCAGACTCTAATTGCTCCCTGGAGAAAGCTGTCAGACTGCAGTAACCTCGTTCAGGTTGTGTACTCAGAGCAGGAAGAGCAAAACAAGGCAGAGTAAGGAGCAGAGGTCCAGGGGCTCCTGTCACTGAAACTTCTTGGACTTGGCAATATTTCTGGAGTTGTGTGTTGCACAGTCTCCTGTACCTGCTAGCTGACTGCTGTGTCCCCAAAGAGTGAAACAAATGACTTACTTTTTCTTGAGTTTAGTTGCCTTCTAATTTGGAACCCAAATTATAGTTCTTTCTTTTCTTTCATTTAAATACAAACCAAACTAAACCAAACCAAACCCCAAACTCTATTTTCCCTTCTAACCCCCACTTGAACTTCTAATTTGTATATCATTCATTTGTTTATTCACGCCACAAATATTTGTCAAGTGTCCCTGGTTTCAGGCACTGTGCTAGTCACTGGGGATGCACCCTGTTATTCATTGTAGAGCTAGAGGCAGTAAGATGAATTTCTGTACAAGGAGCAAGAGAATCGAGGCTCAACTGCATCTGCTGGCAGGGCTGCCTGCTAAGGTGGAATCCCACAAGAATGCCAGCACTGGGGACAAGACAATAGGTCCCCTGACAATTTAGGGATGCATGGTAGCATGGGGTAGTCTGTCCCATAATAATTCTGTTCCATAGTAATTCTGTTCACTGTGTGCCCAAGGTACGTGGAACACTAAGCACTGTGGAAGTCAGGCTCAAAATGACTTCTTATTTAATTGAGACAAAAAACCCTTTGTGTGGGCTTTCCTCCCTCCAGCCCCACAGAGGCCATGAGTTCACTGTGACAGCATCCCCTGTCACTCCAGAGCTGCCTCAGGTAGAAACACCAACCAGCTGCCAATGGCCACGCAGTCTGTGACCATTATATGGGCCTAAGTGGGTTTGGGAGCCATACCCCTGGAATTAAGTAAGAAAAATGAAGGCACAAGCAGGGCACACTGTAGCCCAGACAATTCAGTCTTCTGTTGATGTGGCTGAGACAGACCTAAATTGGGAAGTATTTGGCTGATGGCGAGGGCAGATAAATGTTACGGATTTGATGTAATCCCAGACCTCAGACTTGAAACCAAGCTTGACCCTTCCCTTTGAGCACTTTTACACAATAGTACTGGACATGTAGTAACAAGAAAGGAAGCAGAGGAAGAATATCGGTTCAGCCATATGTCAAGTTTGGAGAGAAAATGACAATGAGAGCAAGGCATTGAGCCAGGGGTGGTTTAGAAAATCCTATAAAGTTAGAGCTGGTGTGTCCTTCAGGAGACAAATGAGGTAAAGGGGAGGGTATTCTTTGACAGGATTTGGGGAGGGGGCTGGGAAGATATCTGGCTGTTTTGACTGAACAATATAACTATGTGGCCTGGAATTGAATTGACAATAATTACAAATTGCACTCAGGGTCCTCTTAAGCCTGAGTGTTGGGGAGGATGGCAGCTATCACTACGCCTGCCTTTCACACTGGGAAACGGGCACAGGAATGTATGTGACTTACTCAGGGTTAAATAACTGGTGGCTAAATTTTGCATAAAAGATAGTATTTGTATTCTGTCCCTCCATAGTGGTGACACTTGAGTTTGTTAAGTACATTTGGAATTACTGTCTCATTGGACCAACGCAACAACCCTGGAAGAGGGTGGAATGGGGTACAAAAAGGGAACACCAGAGAAAGATTGAGAACAGGCTGGAACTCTTGTTTCTTGAGCACTTGCTTCATGCTTTGTCCTTCACGTACACTGTCTCCAGAAAGACAGCCCTTTAAAAGTTGATATCACTTTCCCTGGTTTAGAGATGGGAAGTTGATTTGTGGGGAGGGCAAGAAATACACCCAAGGTATGCCATCCAACCCATAAATGGTAGACTCAAGACCCAGGCCCAGGTGTCTAACCCCTGGCAGCTGAGAACTTCCACTACCTCCTGCCTGCCTATAGAGGCCCCACTAGTCAGGACCAGTGAGCCCTGGGCTCATAGCCTCCACTTGTCAACATCTCCACAGGACCAAGCTGTTTGCACAATAAGGGCTTCATGGCATCTGATCTTCAATGCCTGATTGTGGACCTGGCCTCTTCCGCATACTAGCAGATCTGGGGTAATCACTTAGTGTCTCTCAGGTCTAGTTGCCAGATCTGTAAAATAAAGATGGACCACCCCCCACCCCTGGAAGGCTGTGATAAGAATTAATATGGGCAAATCGCTCGTGGTGCTCAGCAGGTGTGGCAGGTGTGTGATGGACACTTGGCACACCTGCTTCCTCACTTGTCTATTGTTTTCCTCTAGCCTGGTCCTTCTCCTTTCCATAAGTAGAAGACATTTTCGAAGCTTTCCAGTACCTTTTCTCCCTGACTTCTTATTTCTTTTCTTGATTTCTCCTTTCCTGAGTTCTCACCAGTTTTTTTTTTTTAAATCCTACAAGCTGCAGGCAGTATATAAGTCCAGAGTGCAGTATGTGCAGAGTGGCCAATCAGCACACATCTATCCTCCCCTCCTTGGGTTCTGTATCTGTGTATCTGCTGGGGTTCTTCAGAAAAACAGAATGACAGACTGGTGAGCCTGAGCCATGGAGGGCAGGCTGGCAGGCTGGTCTCAGGCAGAAGTTGATACTGCAGTCTGGGGTAGAATCTCTTCTACCTCAGTTGAACTTCACTTTAACTCTTTTGGCCTTTCCACTAATTGGATGGGGCCCACCCACATACTGAGGATAATCTCCTTTACTTGAAGTTAACTGATCATGAATGCTAAACACCCCTACAAAACACCTACATTGTGTTGGGTTAAGTAATTGGGAAGGATAGTCTAGTCCATTGGGCACAGAAAATTCACCATCACAGTTCTCTTGGCTGCCATTGGATCAAGGTTCCCACTGAGTCTCTTTCTTCTTCCTTCCTCTGGTATACTGGCTTCCTGTCCTCTGCCTGCTGTCTAGGCATTTGTGGACTTCAAGTCTCCCTTGTTGGCACCTTGCTCACTCTCAGTGCTCCTCCCCAGGCCATCTTATCTCCCTGATGCAGCTGAATTTCACCCCACATACTGACTTTCTGCATTAGCTAGCTTTCTTGCTACTGTGACAAAATACAAGGAGGAGATATTATTTTGGCTCACAGTTTCAGAAGGGTCAGCCCATGGTCACTTGGCTCCATATTTCTGTGCCTGTAGTGAGGCAGTGGTGGAGGCTGTTCACCTCATTGTGCCAGAAACAGAGAGAGAAAGTGGAGGGGGAGAGGGAGGGAGGGTCTGGGGACCAGGTGTAACCTTCAAAGGCACACACCCAGTAACCTACTTCCTCCAGCTAATGCCCACCTCCTTAAGTTCCCATCACCTCCCAAAATAGCGCCACCAGCTGAGTATCAAGTGTTCCACGCACATGCCTGTAGGGGACATTTCATAATCAAACCATAACACTAGCAGCTACCTGGTTCATATTTTCAGAAACCTCTTTCTAACTGGCCACGTCCACACGAAGTCTCCTCCCAAGCTTCCAACTTATTCCCCACTCTTACCTGTGCACACTTCCGAATCCTGCCTTCTCCATCACCTTGTCACCCCAACCTGAAATGTGGCTGCCATTGTTGACTTCCCTCCCCATCTCTTCCCATTCAATTGGTCACCAAGTTCGGCAGATTTCTGTGATTAAATATCTCATTCACCTAGTGAAGAAAATATTTACTGAGCATCTACTTATGGCTCTGAGCTGGGTGCTGTGGAGTGTTTCTCAACTTTGGTACTATGGAACTGTGGGAGGTAATGGCTGTGGGGACCGTCCTGTGCATTGTATGTTTAGTAGTGTCCCTGTTGAATTAGTTCACTAGGGCTGTTTTAACAAGATAGCAGACTGGGTGGCATAAACCACAGAAATTTATTTTCTCATGGGTATGGAGGTTGGAAGTTCAAGGTCAAGGTGACAGCAGGGTTGGTTTCTCCTGAGGTCTTTCTTCTTGACTTCTAGATGCCAGTCTCCTTGCTGTCCTTATATAACCTTTCCTTTGTGAGAGCACACCCTGGTGTTTCTCTTCTTACAAGATGCCAGTAATATGGGATTAGGCCCTGTTCCAAAGGCCTCATTTTAACTTCACCTTTAAAGACCTTTTCTCCGAATGGTTATATTCTAAGGTTCTGGGGTTTGAGACCTCCACATGTGGGTTTGAGGGGAAAGGGCATGATTCAGCTCATATAACCTGCTCTCTACCTCCCAAGATGCTAGTACTTTCCTCCATTCCAAACTGGAATGGCAACCAAAAATGTCTCAGTCTTGCTACACTTTCCCCGAGGAGTAAAAAGGAACAGACTGAGAAATGCAGCAGATACAGCAGAAGTTTTGAACACTGTGCATTATATAATCACTTTAAGAAATTAAAACAAAACTCAAAAAAGATCTTCTGAGATTGTGATATCATTTGATTTCTGGCAGCGCCCAGGCAGGGATATTTTATAAAAATGATTCCAAAGGATCCTCACTTGCAGCCGGGATAAGAGCCTCCAGGAGTACTGCAGTGAACAAGATAGGCAGTGATAACAACTTTTCCGATTAACATTTTAAAACACAGTTAATCATATTGTGTGTACTATTTTGCAACATACTGTTTAATAGTATGTCTGGAACATTTCCCTGTGCCATTAGATAATAAAATGTTCATGAGTATACAGTTGAATAAGATATAGTTATAAAATCAAGGCCCTAGTATATATTCCAGAGGGTTCAAACTTTTCTCTGGTGAAGTAACACTGCACATAACTTTGTAAGCAGTGTTGATTATTTTCTTAGGGTAAAATTCAAAAGGTAGAAAAACTGGGACAAAGAGGTGAATATTTGTGTGAATACTACTAAATTGTTCTTCAGAAGTGTTATATTAATTTACAGTTCTGCTGACAGAATTGATAAAAAGGCTATTACCCTATGTTCTCTTCACCAGCCGTGGATATTTTAAGTTTTGAAATTGAATGAAATGGGGTACCTTGTTTTAATTTGAATTTCTTTGGTTATTATTGAAGATAAACATTTTTTCAAATACTGTATGTTATTTGCATTTTTTTCCTTCTTTGGATTGCTTGTTCATGAACATTTATTTTTTTTAAATATTGTTTTAATTTTTCTTACTTATTTGTAATGGCTACCTATGAAAGTTTTAATTATTTATTATATGTTGCAAAAGGTTTTTAATCAAATTATCATTTGCTTTTAGTGTTTATGTCATTTTTATTTCTAGAAGTAACTTTGATGTTCTCAGGTCAGTATTTCTTTACTTTTTCCTTTCCTTCCTTCTTTCCTTTCTTCTTCCCTCCCTCCCTCCCTCCCTCCCTTCCTCCCTTCCTTCCTTCCCTTCTTTCCTCCCCAATTTTTTTCATAGAACATTTTGAACATAAATGATCAGATCAATATACTTTTATTGTTAACATTTGGTTTAAAAAATCTATTTGGAACAGCATGCTATATAAGATAAGGGTTGAATTTACATGCATTCCAAAGAGTTACACAGTTGACTGGAGCTACTTCTTAACAGTTTCATCTTTTCTTATGGATTTGAAGTATCACTTTCCTAGACTAAATTCTAATCTAATTGTGTCTTTTTGGTGCTTTCTGTTTGTTCTTTTTTCTTTTGTTTTCTTTTCTGGAATTGCTACACACCCATCTTTTTGCATTTCTTTGTTTTGCAGACAGGGTCTTGAGCTAACTTTGCCCAGGTTGACCTCCTCCAACACAATTCTCCTACCTCTGCCTCCTGAGTAGCTGGGACCACAGATATGCATCATAATGCCTGGCTTATTTTTAGTTTTTTTTTGTTTTTTTGGTGGCCCTGGAGTTTGAACTCAGGACCTCATGCTCACTAGGCAGGCACCTTACTGCTTGAGCCACTTCAACACCTCTGCCTGGCTTAGTTTTGAGATAGGGTTTCACTGACATTTGCCAGGGTTGGTGTCAAACTTTTGTTCTCCTGTCTCTGCCTCCTGAGTAGCTGAGATTATAAACATGAACCAGGACCCTTAGCCCCCTGTTTATTGTTTTGTTCACTAGATTCATAATTTGTTTTGACTGCTGAAATTCAAGTTGACCTCATTCTTGATTTTTCAAAAGAATTTTTTTCAAGTTCCAAAATTTTCCATTGTGATTTTTGAGTAAAAGTGTATTAACTTGGGGAACAGGTTAACTCTGTTCAGAGTTAACTCTGGGCAGATACTGCTGCAGATGGGCTTGGCACTTGTGGCCAAAGCATGGCCATGTTTTCTCTAGTAGTACCTCAATGAGCAGGGAATCTGGTCTATACTCTGAAGAGGTTTGATCCCACAGGAAGCAGATCTGCTCAGCTCATCCTGCTTGGTTCTCTCTTGATGACAAGTGCCTCATCACCATCTAGAAACACTTCAAGGTGCTCATGACCCAGCAGCTGCAGCCTGTCCTCTGAGGCCCCTTCAATTTAATTTCTCCACTGTCAGCTTCCCTTGGGAGAGTCAGCAACCAAAGGTGTCCACTGTAATCCAAGAGACAATCTCATCACTGCCTTTAATCATGTTGTTTGAGGTGATCATGGTGGCACCCCCTTAGAAGGAACAAGTTTGACTCCTTTATGCATGTCTTGAATTATTGCCAGGTTATTGAAGATAAAATTATTCGGAAAAAAGTACATTAACTTGGGGAGGACTTACAGCTTTCCATCATTGACTCTCTCCATGGACCTTCGTAAAGCAAGTCATTTTCTTTATAAAGTCCTGCATGTTTCTTGTTAAATCTATTCCATAGTCCTTTTTATTTTTGTTGTTATTAGAAACTGGACCCTTTACCCATTATATTTATTAAGTGGTTATTGTTGCTATTTAAAAGAAGTTATTGTTTTAGATGTATTCTGTAGTTGTCTGGCGTACTAGATAATTACATTCAATGATGGATTATCTTAACTTTTTTGAGTGGTATTTTAGTTTATGAAAATGATGTTAATTTGGTCTCCTTTTCAATATTTGCATTTCTTATTTCTTCTTGTCTTATTGCATTGGCTAAATGTCTACAAAAAATTTCAACTAGAAAAGGAGTAATGAGGATACTTAACTTGCCTTTGATTGAAACAAAGTTTTTAAAACAGCATGGTACTGGCACAAAAACAGACATGAAGACCAGTGGAACAGAATAGAGGACCCGGATATGAAGCCACACAACTATAACCAACTTGTCTTTGACAAAGGCGCTAAAAATATATGATTTTTTTTTTTTTTGGCAGTTCTGGGGTTTGAACCCAAGGTCTCATGCTTGCTAAGCAGATGCTCTACCATTTGAGCTGTGCTCCCAGCCTTTTAAAAATCAGATAGTCTTGAACATATTGTATAGTAAGAGAGTCAATTTCTTTAAATTTTGAAAGAAATTGACTATAAAATATGGCTGTAATTCCTTGGCAGTTTTTCCCAATTTCTTTCATGACATTTGTTCATCCAATTTCTTTTGGATATAATTTTAGGAATCTATATTTTCTTAGAAAATTATCTATTTTACAGAGATGTTGTTTGCTGTAGTATGGCACAGAAGATTTTTTTCTAAGTAAAAATATTTTCATGTCTGTGGATTATAAACTTTTTTTACTCTTAATTTTGAGTACATTCATTTTTTGTCTTAAATTTATTATGAACACTATTCTTTTTCTTTTTTATACCTTAATTTGTCTTACTTTTATTAATTATTTCTTCACTTTTAAAAAATCATTTGATTTGAAATTTAAGTTCATTTCTACCCTTTTAAAAATTAGTAACAAAGACATTAAAGGCTATATATTGTCCTGCTGACTCTAAATTTGGGATCATCTCATAAATTCACATGTAAAATTTTCCATACAGTATAGAACTGCATTGTTTTTGCTCCTTAACTAAAAGTTATTTATGAGTGAATTTAAATTTCAAGGAGCTGGGAATATTTTGGGAGGTATTCTAATTTTTAAAGAATAATTTTTAGATTTGTTCTAGAGTGAATTGAAAAAATGATTTAAATGTTCACTTTTTTGGAACTAGTTGTGATTTTTCTTGTATAAGGGTCTTTCTAAAATGCAAATCTTCATATATTCCTTTCCTATTTAAAATTCCTCAGATCACCCCCACTACTTTCAGGACACAATCTTAAGTCCTTAACATTGCAAAAAAAAAAAAAAGTCTTTCAGAATTTAGCCTCTATCTTTTCTAGCATTGTCTTTTGCCACAAGTCCCCTTTTCTCCAGTGCTAGTCAGCACCTAGCACTCTCCCTCTCACATATGCCCACAAAATGGAAGCCCCTGCTTTGGTCGTCCACTTTGTACATAGCTTCTAGTTCAGCACTTATATTTTATTGCAGCAATGTGTCTACATGTCTATCATTCCATAAGCCAGTGAACTCTGTGGGGTCTTGGTCGCTATTTTCAGGGTTGAGATCAGTGTCTGGTATATACAAGGCATCAATAAATGTTGGCTGAATTGGCCTTGAATGGCAGATGGGAGCATGACATTAGTTCTAAGGCTAAGGGGGCTGAGACTATAGATCCTGCTTTTAGATGAACCAGTTGACATTATTGATCCACAACAAAGTATCAAGTACAAATGAGTATTTGTAAAATAAGGTGAAGTATGTGTTCCATTGGTAACAAATTATTGTCATTTATTGACAGGATTGAAGTTGGTTCTAATATTTCAGTATGGCTGCTACACAGGAGAGTATGTCTTGGCATACAGTTAGAGGAAAAGCAGTCTAAGAGGTGGAAAGAAGGTGGGATGAAGTCGCATCAGTAGTCAGTAGTCAGAATATGATTCTCTTTGTCACATTATCACACTCACCTCCTATATCTGTTAAGAGAAGACACTGGACTTCTAATGGCTAAAAAAAGCATCTTTGGTAAGTGGCAAGAAAATATAAACCCATACCACCAAAAGAAGAAACATTTTAGTATTAATTTTTAAACTACTTAGATCCCTGAAATAGAATGCAGAATTTTGTGATTTGTACTTTTTTTTTGCACACAGGGTCTAATTAGGTTTTTAAATGTCTATGATCCATAAAAGCTTAAGAAGCAGCTTCTCAAAGGGATTCCAAACCTGAGGGCCACAAGTTGTGATGAAAAGGGAAGAAGTTTTATTTCTTGTTTCCCCTCAAGCTCCCTCATCCTATCACTCTTCAACTGTCAATCCAATATTTATAAGGCAGCTTCCACATTGAACCCATTCTGCTCTTCCAATGAGGAGGAGCAGATGAGGAAATGACTCTGCCCCTGACTTTTAGAATCTCAAGGTATAATTGAGGACAGGAAAAAAAGTGTGCAAAATTCATAAATAAGACTTCTGGTATAATGCACACATGCTGCCCATTGGCCAGGCTTCCCCTTCCTATCCTTATAAATGATGAGAAAAAAAAATAACAAGCTGCTTGTAGCCATTCTTAAAATAGGAAGAAATTTCCATTAGCCAGAAATGGAGAAGTTTCCATAAAACAATTTAACACATGGGCCATACTGGGGTTTGGAAGCCTTAGCTGGTAGGTCTGTGGGGACAGGGAGTGGAACTGGACCAATCACTGGGCTCTGGCTGGAATCTCATTACCCTGAAAGCCTGGGGCTGGAGTGACACAGCCTGTATGAGGCAAAGGCCCGGAACACATTCTACTTATTAAAGGTGATGGTGGGGGATGCAGTAGAAACACCTTTCTTTTATAACAAGGTTGTGGCTAAGGGCTGAAGGGTTCCAGCCAGCATGATAGGCTCTTGGGCCAGGGCTATGGCATATAATGTAATATAAGTATATGTACACACACACACACACACACACACACACACATATATATATGGGAATTACCATAAAAGATCATTTCATAAACAAAAATTATAAAGTGTCCAGGAAGTCCAACACCATGAAAGACAAATAGCAAACTCATAAAATGGTTGAATCAATTTTGAAGAAAAGAGATGATAGTGCAATCTGGGAAAAGAAATCTTTAAATGTTTTCAGAGATTATGGAGGGCATAGAAATGGTGAAATGAAAATAGAAGACAATGAAATGAGAACAGGTTGTTAAGAAAAGATTAGAAGCTTCAGAAATGAAGAAATAGTTACTAGAATTAAAAAAAAAACTTAGGTATGGGTGTTAGTTAACAAAGCATGCACGAAAACAAGTAGCTTAAAGCAATAAACATTTATTATCTCACCATTTCTTTATGCCAGGAGTTCAGGAATAGTTTAGCTGGTTGATTTTACTTCAGGATCTCTCACAGGTTAAAACACCAGAGATATTTCTAAGATTGCGCACTCATGTGGTGATTGTTGCCAAAGAACCTCAGTTCCTCCCCAAGTGGATTCTCGGTCATGCTGCTTGATGTGTCCTCATGACATGGCAGCTAGCTTCTTCTAGAGCAAGAGATCCTAGAGAGAGCAAGGAGTAAGGAAGCCACCAATGCTTTTGACCAACTCTTTGAATTTCCACACTATCATTTCTATCAGATTCTATTTGTTAGATGAGACCCATAAAAACTAGTCCTAACTTAGGAGGAGAGGAATTAAACTCTTTGAGAAAAGATTGTCAAGGAATTTGTAGGTCTGTTTTAAACTATATTTTAAACCAATGGGCCAAATAGCATATTGTACACAGAAAAAATTAGGAACCTGGAAGACTCAGATGAGGAAATGTCCTAAAGTGTGGCATAAAAAGATTAAGGTGTGAAAATCATGAAGAGAAAGTTGAGAGATCTGGGGACACTTAACAGCAGTCCCATGAGGAAAGAAAGAAGAAAATGCAAAAGCAATATTTGAGGGTATGATAGCTAAGAATTCCTTATGATTAAAACTCTCATTAGGGATGAATAGTATAAGTAAAAGTTAGTCAACTACACAAAGTAGTCACATTGAAGAGTGGTGGAAAGAAGTGCTTCAAGGAAGTGAAGGACAGGAGATTGCTAAGGCTGGAGTGGTCAGCAAATCCATAGGTGACAGTGGGATGGCTAGATCTGATGCAGTGGAGGAATTTCTGGGTCAAAAGGCAGACTGTACTCAGTAGAAAGGGACCAGCTGAGTTGGGCAGCCATGATGGTGCTGTGTACTTTTACTAACCTTCCACTGACCAACTTCTCTCCACTTCTGCCACTAGCAAAATCTGCCAAAGCTGACAGGAGGAGCAGCCCTGAAACTCTGAAACCCAGGGTGTAATGGCCAGGCCTGAAGATACTGTGCGTGTCTCCATACGGATAAGATTCCTTCAGCCCCAGGCTCCTCTCCCCAGCTCTTGGGCCTCAAATGTCAAAATGCTGCAACCCAATGAAGACATTTTCCCTTCTGTACCAAGGTTTTGACTTGCCACATGCCCGTTTATTTTCACCCCCTAAAAGCTGTAATTAGTAGTTAGGCTGGGTTTTCCCTGCAGACTCAGAGGCAGGAGTAAGTGTTAATTTGAACATTTGCAACCAGCAAATACCTTCCCATTGGCCCACACACAACCTGGTAGTTTTGAGAGATGCTGGATCCCTTGAGGAAGAAACGGTGCGGAGGGAGGTGATGAAGAGGTTGTAGGGAGGTAGGGGCTGGCGCTGTCCAGTCCTAGACATATTGCCATCAACACTAGGTGAAGTGGCAGTTTAAAAAAAAGGGATGGTATGGATGAGAAGTGGTAGGAGGCCGATATGTGCACCCAAACTCAGAAGAGGGGACAATTGCTCCTTGCATGGGAGTTAAAGATTTGCCTGAGAAAAATCAGTCACTTTCAGAGAAAACATTATCAGAGGAGGGGAAAAAAAAAAAAAAAAAAAAAAACCATGAGAAATTTTTCTTAGGGTCAAACCTTTGCCCTTGTATCCTGGTCTCCTGCCTCAGGCTGAGGCTGCTCAGATCTACATCTCTATGTTGAGGTCAGACATTGTCTGAGGTTCAATAAAGCGGAGTCTAAGGAAACAAGTTTGTGGGGAGGAAAGAGAGGAAAAGTGGCAGGGAGAAATCTGAGTCATAAAACCAGAACAATTCAATCTCATGGTCCACTCATGGTTCTGTCTCTTTCTCCTGTTGCTACTATTTTATTTGCTTGGTTTGCATTTCTTTTTAGATCCCTAAAAACTATTTAAAGGTTGAATAAAGAGAGGACATCATCTATTTTTCCTCCCTTGAAAGGAAAAGAAGAAGTTTCCAATATCCAATCAGGATGGGGACTTACTCATTTTGCTTTCACTTCTAATCCCTGGGAATGTTGAGAAGAGGGCATTGGTTTTTGTCTCCCTACCCCTTTGTCACTTTGTCCTGTCTCTCTTAGTTCCTCCCTCTTTCATTCTCCATCTTTCTCCCAGTCTCTTTTTCTCTCTGTGTATTTGGGTCTTTCTCTTCACCTACAGTTTCCCATAACCAAATTGCACTTGATCTGTCAGTGAGGCATTCAGCATCATGGGCCAGCCCCACTCCAATATCCAGCAATAACTCAGCAGTTACATCCCAGGTTGTATTTTTCAACCTTGTTTCAGCACCCCTAGGCATGTGCATGCTGAGTAACTTTGCTGCTCTTAGCTCGCTGGATGATATTTTATTTTAGTGACCTTGGGCAGACCACAGACCAGGCTTAGGCTGCAGACTGAGACCTGACCTCTTTTTAAGTAGTTATGTAGAAGGAGCATCTGTGGGAGAGCCCAGGTTTCAGGCCAGTAGTTTTGGGATGGTTGTGTGGGAGTAAGAGTGAGAGTTTGTGTGTGTGTGTGTGTGTGTGTGTGTGTGTGTGTGTGTGCATGGCATCACGGTGGGACTTCCTTATTTTGGTAATGCTATTTGACTCCTATGAAATAATATGAAAGCTTTATTTTTAACCCTCTTGTTCTTTTTATGAGAGAAAGGAATTGGTGATGCTTCCAGCAACTATGGGGAAACCTTCCTTGAAGTGGGACAGTGCCAATGTTGTCAGATGGCATGACGCAGGTAGAGGGAATTCAACAGAGTGTGGTCTTTTGGGTAAAGAAATCAGGGCTCAGAAAAGGAATGGTGACTCTGTGTGATGGCTAGCATGATGGCCTGGAGGCTGCTGAACTCTTCTCTGGCAAGTGATGCCACTTCAGGTTTTTGTGGCTCAAGGATTCTGAACACTAGGGGAACACATGCCACATTGAAGTGAAATATGTAGCTTCCTCAACTGCTGTGGTGGGTAGAGGTGAAGGTCAGATTTTCAGTGGGTTTGATCAGCACACCAGCGTGTTAGACAAGAATTATTATTTACAAATTGCTGGATCTTTTTCAGTGATGGCTGGTTGACATGATAGTGCTCCCTAGGCATTATAGAGCTTAGTGGGAAACCCAGGGAAAGAAGGAAGAGACCAGCTGTCTAGAGATCAGGGACAGTTTCTCTGCTGTCCTTTGAGTTCAGCATCTTGATCTGGTCATGGGACCCAGACTTACTGGCAGCTGAGCAGAGAACGATGTTTGCCAGCATCTTGCTTTATGTACAATAGCAACTCAGAGTCTTGGCATTTAGCCCTGTGGAACTTAATGCAATTACTCCTTCATCACCAGTGTCAATCCTCAGCAAAACTGCAAAGTAGGTGACGGGTGCCTCAGTGCCTTCCACTTCCCTGCTCTTCTCCCCATTCCATGCTATCGCACCCCACTCTTCAGCTCCCGTCTTCCATCTCCACCTGGTGTCCTTTGCTTCCTTCCCTCTGCCCATTTAGATTTTCCTAGAAAACACTGTTTCGGTGATATTTCCCAAGAATGTTTACATTGTCCTTCGTGGAGTGATAGAATAGTACATGACATACAGTAGTCAATTAATAGATTTTACTGAATGAATGAATTGGCTAAGTAAATTCAAGTGTTGGTCAGCACACAGGGACCGCATTCCCTTGGGGGAGCTGTGAAGCTGGAGACAAAGGGTCACTGACCTAGGCCTCCCACAGTCTCCAAGGTCTCACATACAGCCTGCTACCTCCTTGTGCCCACATAAGGCAAATTCCTTAAATAACTTTTAAAGATGCAGCTATCTTTCGTCAGACTCTCTGGGATACTAAACCCCCCTGCTTTGGTTCCTGGCAAACTTTCCATACTTTCAAGGCAAAGATGCTTTCCTTTCCCACTCTCCCAGGCCCTCGGCTTCATTACCATGACCTCTTGTAGCATGGTGGTCAGTGCCTCACGTTCATTCACCCCTGGGGGATAACAAAGCTTCATGTGCAATGTCCACCTCCGTCCTCATGGCGTCAGGAACAGAACAGTGTCTTCCCTTTTGCAAACCTCCAGCACTGGCATTGCCTTTGCACAGCTCATTGCTTAATAGAAAGATCGATCTGCTCCTGGGCAGGGGTGTCAGGCCTGGCGACTTGGCCTTAAAGAAAGTCAAGCCTACCAAGGACAATTGTCCAGCATTGTCTCTCTCTGAGGACTGCTCCTTGTTAAGGTGTGAAATGGAAAGTTGATAATGGAATTAAAGTATTTTTGACTGTTTGGAGAGCTATTTTTAATACGTGTAAGAGATGTGGTATTCCTTGTTTAGACCATCTTCAATTTGCCAGGGAGCTCTGTGGATGGAAAATGTGAGCCAGAGGCCTGAGGTGGAAAGGAAATACAAATGATGTGGACAAATCCTGCTGTGCCAAGCTGTGGGGGTTTGCGTTCTGCATGTATTAATATAGGGACAGCTCTTCTTTTATTCCTAGACATTCTCTCTCCCTCCTTTCAGTGGGCATGTGACCACTCATGGGCACCCAGATCTGCAGGACTGTCCCAGTCAGCTGTACCATGCACAGTGTATGGTGTACATTACGCAGCACCATTACCTGTAATGTTGTCACACAGCAGAGTCTTGGGAAGTGCCAGGAGGAAGGCAGGAAGCTGCTGACCAGCAGGTTGTCTTTCATAAAATCATAAACTCAAACCTGCATCTCTCTAAAAGCAAGAAAATTTACCCATCCACCTTTTGATTACACTTTTACCCAAATTAATGTCATTTTCCTTCTAACAATATTGACTGCAGGGTTCAGTTTGGTCCCGTAGGCGCTGGGTAACGGGAAGCACGCGAAGAGCAGCCTAGATAACAGCATCCCTCTTGAGAAGGAGGATTCTCTGAGGAGGATGAGAGGAAGGAGGGAGAAGAAGATAAAAAAGAAGAAGAGGGGAAAAATCAAAAAAACCCAACAACTTGCAAACACATCCACATCCTGTGTGCTGCTGCTGTGGTGGCTGCTGCTTGGATGCGCCTAAGATGGCACTTTGGTGCCCTGCCACATTCGGTCTCCTTGGTACCGAAGCGGCGCTCAGCTTCTTGTCACTGAGTGGATGATGATTATCTGCACCAGGGTCTCGAGGGTGCTCGAGCTTTGCTGGCGATTGGAGCTGCGATGCTTCAGCTGAAGGATTTTAAAAGCTGTACAAGGCCAAAGAACCATTACCAGTCACTTGCTGTGTGATGCCTGTTGAAGAAGGGCTGGTGTGGGAAGGAGGGGCATTGGGGAGCCACAGGGGAGGGCATGATATCTTCATCCCCTCTCCTGTCCTCTCTCTCTCCTTTTGCCTCCCACCTCTCAACTTCCCCACGCCTTTTTAGCCACTGTACCCTTGCTGAGGCATGACAAGGTTATGTCAGCATGGTCTGAGAATCTATTGATCACGGCCATCAAAGATCTTTGCAGGAGTTTAGGGATTTTGTGCTTTGCATAACACCCCACTCATCTCCATTAACTCCTCCTGTCCTGGCCTGGGCTCCCATCACCTTGGAGCTGAGCTGTTGGCAAAATTTGCTAATTTCTGTGACAGCTGCTTTCTGAACTCTACTCTTAAGGCTGTCAAATCCATTGTAATTACTATGATAACAGAGCTCAGGTGTGTGACCCAGGCAGCAAAGGGGAGGAATGGCAGGAGACATAGCAAAGGGAAAAAGCCCATATCTACATGCTAACCCCCAACACATGTGCACATGTACGCTCATAATGTGTGCATGTACAGATACATGCACACTTGCCTTTCCTTCCCTTTGAGGGACCATAGAAGAAAGACTTAGTAAACAAAAAGGATCTCATTGCTCTCCTACGCATGGTATTTTCTTTTAACCAAAAGAAATGCTAGGCACTCCTGAGTCACACACTTGCCTTATGACATGTAAAATCTTTCAGTAAGTGCTTTTCACACGTGGTCTGTGGAACCGTCCTCTCTTAGGTGCTGGGACGAAGCAGCAAATAGAACAGATGGGAATCCTACACCACAATGACCCAGCACTGCCTGTATTCAAAGCCGGGACCCACTGACACTCTCTCTTCTCACCCAGTGAGGACTGAACCAGTGTCTTGGCAGTCCTGGTGTAATTTGGACCAACACAATATGTACACTCACACACATCACTGTAGGCTTTAATAGTGCAAGGGTAAAAAAAATGGGTCATTTCTCTTTGGGGTCTGCAAAAGTAGGAAAAACTAAAATGTCCTACAGCATGATCCTTAAAGAAAATGTACACCTGGTTTGCCAGCCTGAAGGTGCTTGTTCTGTGGGCGGTCTCTGTGTTAGCTAGACTCTACCCATCAGGAAAGAAAATTACAAGGGCTGCAGTACATGGGGAAGTGCAAGCATTTCTTGTGGTGAGTGAGGGATGTGATTTCTCTGCAAGGGAGCAGTCTGCAGGTTGGGATGGTGCAGGGAGGGTGGGTGAATGTAGAGATGGGTGTGAATGGAGTGGTACTGGGAAGGAGGCTGAAGGGCAGGATGCAGAAATAGAGAGAGGATCAGGCTTCAGGGCACTGTGTTTTGCAAAAGGCATTGGGATCACTTCCAGGATGCAGGACATCATCAAACCCCAAGGCTGTGGCCATGGTGTGGTCCCTGCTAGAGAAGTCTGTGTTGCCCAGAGCAGTCCACTTGGGGCAGGGCAGAATGTGCAGTTGCCCAAGGGCCAGGGCATAGTCAGCTTGGCTGGAGGAGACTGGTTGCTTCTGGCCTCAGCTGGCAACAGAGGAGCCTGTAGTTTTTCTTCTCTGCACTTATTCCTGGAGACACTGGTCCCTCTAAGGGACCTGGCATTAATCACCTGACTGGTTAGAGGGTATGGGTAGAGGCTGGGGGCGGGAACCCAAAAAATTGACAGGGGATAGAAGGTGGGGAGGGTATTTCTGCTCAGCAGTTCCCAAACTCCCTTCAAATCAGGCTCTTCCTCCTTTGCTGTCCTAAAAGCCTCATTTGTGGTGACTGATGTGATGCTTTGGCTAAGCTCCAGACATTTGGCATTAACATGCTGCCCTAGAACACTTGGGGGCTCTGGATGGAATCCCAACAGTGGGACTGCAGATTCCTGTCCTGACAGCTTTGAGGGGCAGTGGTGTTTGCAGGTAGGGGTGTTGTTGCCTCAAAGGAGAAAGAGAATGTTGGGTCTATGTTAGGAACAGGTAGTACTTGGCAACTACCCTGCCTAATCCAAGCCCCCAGTGCCATGATGCTTATCTGAGTGGCAGCCCAGCTGGATTCTGTGCGCCCAGCCTGCAGTGTGGCAGATGAGGAAGGAGGGCTGCCCTTCTCTTTCCATTCCTTACTCTTTCCTTTTCCTTTTCATCATTCCTTTTCTCTGTGTTCAGTGTTGTGGGATAGATTTGGTGTAGTTCTCCTCAAATTTACCTTGTTTTAGATAAACATACTCCACTCCGACCACAGGTTAGAATCACACAATGACTTTATTCATCAAGTTACCTTTGAGGGCAGTAGATTAGTAATCTAGGTTTACAGATTTCAGCCACGCTGAAATCAGGGACACAATCAAGTGAAGTTGATGTCTTCCTTCAAAAACATTTATTTGTAAGCAATGAAAAGACATGTGACTGCGAGTGTGTGTGTGTCATAGTTCCAAATAACTCTGGATGAACACCATATGCAACTTGAACTTGGCTTTGGTGATACCCTGTGTATTTTTATAATAAACAAAAACATGGAAGCAGAGTCTCCAAACCTGAGCCCCTCCTTCAGAAGGGCTGCTCTCCCCTCCTCCTTGTCAAGTTTCACTTCTGTCACATTTTTTCTTTCGTTTCTCCTTTAGGTGCTTGTGCCTTTCTGATTACCTTTGTAGTGAGGAGCTGGCTGCCTCCCCACCTCTTCTCACTTCTGCTGTTTTGTGATCTTGCTGTTTTAATGAGAGCAGTCAATAACTATGGAGAGGCGCTGACGACATTACAAAGAAACTTGCCCTTAACAAGTCAACTGTAGATGAGGTGCCAACGGGATGGACAAGAGGATTAAAGTATTTATGCCAAAATATTAGAAGCACATGCAGAATTAGCTTTCCTCATGTTAGATATTTCACTTTTGGCAAGTCCGTATTTAAAAATCTTTTATCCTTGTTTTGCTTAAAGTATTACAATAAGCCCTGGATTTTTCACAGTTACACTTGTATATTTTCACAGCTGTTTTAATCAGAAAAAATTAATGTGCTTTTGATAGCTTAGAAATCTATCACTGGCAAAAGCTTTGCAAAAATGTGCTACAGAGCAGAGTGGAATCCTCAACATTATATATTTTGCTGGCTATTTGAAATTCATAGAATTTCCCCTAAATATTTTCTTTTGCAATTCTTGCTTAAATTAATCTAACAGCTCGGGCTGACTGCTTTGATAATCTCTTTTGTTATGAATGTAGAGATTGCTATTGTTAAGGTTCTTTGGGAACCCAATGTGAACTGCCTGTTACTGGAGAAAATACAATTGCTATTTTTGTTCAGATTGGAAGTATTTACTCAAATAAAATATACCACGTAGTGGATAGGTAGGACTGCCACTCTCTTTGATGGCTTTATGGCTATAGGCTTAGCCAGGGTCCTCGCCTGAATTTTCATGAGCAGTATATAAAAGAATTTGACTTTTGCTTCAAGAGGTCTAAGACCTCTGCAGCGAACTGCTTCATAGACACACATTATCTCTCAGGCGTGATGAGTGCACGTGCTCTTGGATCCAAATGCTGGGCACACATCATGCACGGAGCAAGAGAGGGAAGTACCAAGATTGAAGTTTTGTTCAGCACATCACCACTAACACCAATAATAATTACAAAATAACTCCTAACCAGGGAAGGAAAGACAGGGAAGGAACAAAAGAGAGGAATAAAAGTCTTCATTTGCCCGTTTGCCTGGCAAAGAAGAGGTTGATTTCAAGGAGAGGGGGACTCTGTGGATTAAAGTGAACTTTAATACTGAGGCAGTGTGTGTTTATTGCTGGTGACCACAAGACATAAATCTTGCAAGCACAATATACAATTCGATGCAGCCCCCAGTTTTTTCCCCCCTCTCCAGTCTCAATTTGTGTGTAAGTGTGTGTTAAGTGCTGTTGAAAAACAGTGACCTTTAATAAAGGATTGTATCCTGCGACTATTTTCCCAGACACACAGTGACCTTTCAAACCAGACTGAGGTGAGGGGGTGTGGAGTTTGGACTTTGAACTGGCCAGACCCTGCTGTGCTCCTCTGTGAGCCTGGCCACTTTTTATTGTGTCACCAGGGAGTGTTCTGTATGCAAAGCAGGCCGGGCTGGCAGCCTGAACCTTTGCAAATCAATTTGTCTGTGAAGGCGAGTCCACTGGAGTGAAAGATGGTCTAACAGGGCACACTGCCCGCTCTCTTTGTGACATCATTGCCTGTGGTACTCTTGTCAGTCATGTCTGCCCAAAGGACTGTTGGGGGTGAGCACGGTGCTGGGACTCAGCGTGTGTGCGTGTGTGTGTGTGTGCGTGTGTGCGTGTGTGTGTGTGAGTGTGTGTGTGAGTGTGTGTGTAGGAGGGTTTAATCCTCATGGCCACTGTGGCCTGAGAGACAAGGGGACAGAGCTGGGGGTGGATGATCTGCCTGACTGGGAGGGTGATGAGGAGAGTGTGCCATTGGCTGTGACAGCCAACCCACTGTTTTCTCTCCCTCTGGGTCTAGGCATTGATACAGGGGAGGACCACTATCTCTCTTGGGCCAGGAGAGAGGTAGGTTTCTGAGGAAATGTCAAAGGTCACAGGAGCAAAGGAGTTGACCCCCGTCAACAGAGCTGATATGCATGACCTCTAACCTTTGACTATTTTCCATCAAAAATCCTGAGCTACCTCTTCAACAAAATTAGAAATAAGGGCAAAATAGTTTCTGCTGGGTATTGAAGGGGTGGGGGGAAGAGGGAGGGGGCGGAGTGGGTGGTAAGGGAGGGGGTGGGGGCAGGGGGGAGAAAGGACCCAAGCCTTGTATGCACATATGAATAATAAAAGAAAAAAAAATTCTAAAAAAAAAAAAAAAAATCCTGAGCTACAGTCTTATCTTATAGCAAACCTTTTCATAAGGGTTAATATTAGTATTGATGTCCTTAAGTTTTTCCAGCACCCAAGACTCTACATTAATCAGTAACTAAAAGTGCCAGGAGAGACAAAAAAAAAGCAAAATTCATTTACTTTGTTTCCTAGTTCAAATTTCCTAAAGAAGTCCTTCTAAAGATATGGAAATCCTGCATTTTTCATAAGATAGTGGTTAGATCAATTTCTATATGAGCATGTAATCATCTTTATACTCCACAAAGACTGAGGACAAAGTTGGGCTATGGTAGCAGTGCTGACTGATGAGTATTCTGGTGGGAAGTCTGGTGGGAAGACCCCAAGTTCCTGATCAATGTGCAGGTTAACCATGTGAACCCTCCATGGAACCTTCCAAAACTGCAGGGGTTCTACAGCTGGACCAGCAGAAACCCTAATCCTTGTTCTACATTATAATTGTCCAGTTATGGGACTCTGTCAAATGGAGATGGTAAAGAAGATCTGCTTCATGGAGTTTTGGTGAGAACTAAGGCATAGAGACTGCAGAGCAGAATACTAGCAGATAGTTTGCCCTCAAAGAGTGTAAGTGCTGATCATGATATATCACACTTGATGATTAGTTATGGGGTACATTAAACAGGATGTGCTTGTGTTCAGAAGGGTGAAATATAATTCAAGTTTTTAATAACTTTATCACTTATGAGACACGTGTTCATTTTAAACATCTTTGGACATTTAGGCAGAATTTGCATTTTATTTTAAAAATTATCATATTAGATATAAGGTTATTGACATAGCCTCATACATGTAGCATTATACACATATACATACTATAAATATATATTATATTTGTGCTATACATGCATCACTTTTTCTGACTACCAATCTATTTTCAATTGTAACCCCCAAGCTTAGGACACTAAAATTTATTTGTGTATCATGTCCTTTCTTCATGGGATCACAGGATGATTTACAGAGAGTCAGTGTCGAGATGACAAGGAGAAAATGTTTTTGGGAGCAGGATTTGAAAGGGGAAGTCACTGTGAGGCAAGACTAGCCATCCATTTGTAGAGTGCAGATGTGACTGGCATGGGCTTGAAACTGAAAGGAGAATTCTAAAAACTATTTAATTTTTAAGTTGAATTTTAAGTTGAGTTTCACCATGAAAATGGTGAAGGAGAATTGGTTGAATGTATCTTATTTGAGGGAAATATTTTTATTGACCCTTTTATTTAAGGAATTCACAATTGAGGGAACTATAATGCAGGATTTGGGAAGTGATATGAACACAGGAATTTTAGGAAAACTCGAAGCTATAGAATATTCTAGGTGAAGAGACAGAGGTGTAAGAAGTAGCAATCTAAGAGTAGGTCAATATCACATATTGGAATCAAAATCAGAATCCCAGAATCTCTTTAGAATAACAGGAACAACCAAAAAAAATTACACAAAAACTCAATAAACAAACAAAAAAAATCAAACAGACAGTAAAGAAACAACAATAAAGACAGTCCTTTTAATCATAAGTTAGTGGTGTGAAATGAAGGCTTTGAAGGAGTGAGGTTTTCTAAAGGTTGTATTGATTGTCCCCCATGAAACACTAAGACTTTGGATTGAAAGCAGATTTAATGTTCAGTGTGGAGGTAATTAATGACATAGTCCCCCAATGAAGAAAGAATGATGAGGCAGAATGTGCAAGCCCAGTGGGATCTTGCCTCCTCATTTCATGGACTCCAATGTATCATGTCATATTTCCTGGACCATAAAACCACATGGCTCCAAAGCTTGATCCAACACAAGCAGCACCTGAGCTAGGCATACTTACAGTCCCTTGGCTTCCATTCATCTTATAAAGAGTTCTATTACACTTCCTAAGTAAAAGATGAGACCAGGTCATTTTAGCCAAAGCTTGGAAAGGGACAAGTTTAGAAATAAGGAAAGGGAGAGAAAGTTCCTAGAATTAGAAGAGCAGAAGTCATTCTAGGAAAACTGGCTGTGTTGATATCATTGAAAATGCTTAGGTGCCAGGTGTGGTGATGCACGCCTATAATCTCAACACTTGGGAGGTAGATGCAGGAGGATCTTGAGTTTAAGGATAGCCTGGGCTACACAGCTAGTTTAAGGCCATTCTGAGTTACACAGTCAGATGCTATCTTTAAAAAACAACGGTTCAGTGGTAGAGCAGTTGCCTAGCGTACTTAAGGCCCTGGATTCCATCCCCAGCACCCACAAACAAAACAAAACCAAAAAAATGCTTAGGCATAAGGCTTCCAATGTACCCAGAGGCTGAGTTGAAAAAAAAAAAAAAAAAAGCCATATGAGAAATTTGAAATAGCATGGCCCCTCTGATCTTGTTATATTCTGCTATTTTTCTTAGACCTTGGAAAAGCCTCCTTGAATCCTTTCCTTCTATTGTTTATGGATATAGAGGATTTTGTAACCTTGGAAGACACCTTAGACAGTAAGAGAAAGTTGGTTACCTTTATCAGTTGAAATTATGGAGAAAAATGAGAAGAGATTAGGAATCCATAAGGAGACAGAAGCAGGGTATTCCTCCCTAAGCCAGGGCAGACATTAGCCAAATGGTTTAGGTGCAAGTGATCTGGGAGGTGGTAGCAGACTGTGCTGGTAGGTGCATAGCACTTCATTAGGGCAAAGAAGCATGGGCACTGTCTTTCCCTCTCTATTCACAGAGAAGGGATAATGGTGCCATTTTCTGCTGTGGTCCTTGCCATACAGTATGCTCCAAGAGGGGTCATGCTCTGGGGTCCAGTACAGTTTGGAATGAGGCATGAACATCTCGATCAGTTCTTGGGTGAGAGGTATGAGGAAAGTGAGCGAGGGAAAAGGGCAGGGCCTCTTATCCTAATATACTCAAGTTGGTTGCTTTAGTCATCCATCAGTTAAGAAGCCAGTGTCTTGCTTGGCACCTCTGACAGCAGAGTAGGGGCTCCCCTGTGTTTTCCAGCTGCTTGGACAGTTGTAGATGCCAGTGATTCCTCGAGCAGGTGCTGGGAGCATTCAACAAGGTCACCGTTGGGAATGTTCCCAGTGTGGTGCTTAATGAGGATGGTGCCCAATAAGAGGGATCTGTCTCCTTGTGCTCCTATACTTAATTCACTATCTCTTTAATTACAAAGTGAAGCCCTGAGGCAGGCCTGCATCTCCACATTAAAATTCCTCCGGATCCAGTACTAACCTGGCACAAGTGGTCAGAAAGTAGCCAGTGGTAATGTGACCATCTACGTATTTAAGTGGAGGGGGAAGGAGGAGAAGCAGTACTGGTCCCATTAGGAAAGGGGGTGTTTAAGATGGGGTAGAAAAAAATACATGGTACTGAGTATGATTTTTTGTGAGCCCAGGTAACTTTATCTAAATATCTGCTACGTGTAGAGATTCTCCGATTTCCACCACAGCCATGGGAAGCTGTTGAGGCACTGCTTGGCTCCTATAGCTGCAACCCAGTATTGTCCATCACTATTAATAACTAATTACTTTGAGTACCACTTCACCATTTGCTTGCTTTCTTTCTTTTCTACTTTTTTTTTGGTACTGGGGTTTGAACTCAGGGCCTTCACCTTGAGCCACTTCACCAGCTCAATTTTTTTGTGATAGGATTTTTTGAAATAGAGGCTTGTGAACTATTTGCCCAAGCTGGCTTTGAACTGTAATCCTCCTGATCTCTGCCTTCTGAGTAGCTAGGATTACAGGTGTGAGCCACCGGTGCCTGACTGCTTTTTTTTAAAGGTAATGTTTTAAAATTGATAATGATAAACATACAAATAAGCTATATATATCTAATGTATGCATCTTGGTGAGGCTGAAGATAAATACATACCAATGAACCATGACCACACACAATGCCATAATCTTAAGTATGATTTCTGCAAGTCCTCCATTTTTTAAAATTATTATTACTTTTGCAGTGCTGGGGATTGAACCAGGGCCTTCTGCATTGTAGGCAATCACCCAAGACACCAATGCATTGTTATTTTTATGGCCTGTATGGTATTTTATAGTAATGAAAGCTCTTCCACTGAACCTTGCTGGCTTAGGTGTTTAGCCAGAAGGAAGGTCAGTAGTCTGGGTTCTTGTCTCATGAAGTTGAAGAGTGAACTTCACAGACAACAACAGTAAATAAAGTGGGAGAGTTTATTGGGATAGGAAAGTAGCAAAGAGTTACCAGAGCTGGGAGGGGTCCCAAGAAAAGGTGCCCAAAGTCCTCATTTAATGGAAGATCTACCTCTTAAATTTTTAAGTGTCCATATAGTATTGTTAACTCTATGCACTGCGCTGTATGACAGATCTCATCTGGCATACCTGAAATGGAAACTTTGGATCAACACCTCCTTGGTTCTTCCTCTTACTTGCCCCTGGTAAGCACCATTCTTCTTTCAGCTCCTTTGAGTTTAACTATTTTTGATTCCTCATTTAAGTGAGCACTCCACCATCTTCAAAGTACATTCATAAAGCTGATTTCCAAGTAGGGTTATAAGATAAAGTACAGGAGACTTAATATATCTAAATCTCAGCTAAACAACAAGTTTTCTATATATGCCAAGCATGACACATACTTACACTTAAAATTTGAAGCTCAAATGTAGCTGTGCATCCTTTTACTCTGTCCCCTAAATCTAGCAATTCTATCTTCAAGGCAGATGACTAGCCTAGTGGTAGAAGCCCACGCATACCACAAATGTGGCTTGTACTCCAAGCTCTGTAATTTATTAACATTGTGTGTTTGGGTAAGATTTCAGTTTTTATAACCAGAGTTTTCTCCTGTGCCTTTCAGGCACCATGGGCCAGTCTGAGCAGGGAGGACTTAATGAGACCACACTTAGCATGCAGTGCCTGCTGAGAACATTGTTCTATTGCCATTCACTTACTTGATCCTTGCACTGGTCTGGAAGGAGGGAGCCATGCAAGGTTCTACCCATGTAAACAGAAAAGGAAACAGAGACTCAGAAAACTTGGAGAGCTTTGGCTCCTGGTCTAGTGTTTTTCACACTAGGGTTGGTGATAGTTGGTATTTGTTTTGCTGCTGTTCTGATCTGAAGAAGCAGATTTCTGTTGAGGAACACCCCTGCCTTCCCAGAACAGGGACTGTTGCCTGTTTCTTAGAGGTCCAGTCAGGAAGCTAGAGAAGCCCATTGGCTATTAACATCTGTGGCTCCCAAGGATGGAAGGGGTGTTTCTTCCAGAGAAGTTTCCTTATGGGCTTTTTGATGCTGTAGGACATGACCTAGCCACAGTGGACTGACAAGCAATTTCTTGCCCATCTAGGGACCTGCAGAAGTCCTGTTCATGGGGAACCACGACTCAATTCTTGCCACTCTTTTGTCTGTATCTTCAAGGTTGCCTAATTCACACTTGTTCCCAGAACTAGCTTACATGGCCCTCCTAGAAAGTGTGTGCATTTGAAGAACATTCTGGGATTGAATGGTTGAATCCTATTTAAACAACAGGAAGAATCTGGCAGCCCTATAACCCAATCATAGGCAGAGCAGTAAGAAGAACCCCTGCTGCCAGGGCTCCAGTGTTGTAACACTCTCTCAGGTTCTATCTTCTTTTACTTCATCTGCTCCAACCACAGATGGGTTCCCTCTTCAAAGGGAAACAAGCAACTTCTGACTTTAATGCTTCTAGCCTCGAAGCCTGTGAGACAGGAAGTTCTCTGTCAGTTCCAGTTCCAGTTGGAAAGGACTCCTTTTAGCCCTGTGCTGGTCATATGCACATCCCTGGTTCTATTATTGTGGTGAGATCCTCATCTTCTTGGTTGTCTATGGAGTAATGATTGTAACCAGAGGGACACAATACTCTTCAGAACCATTGTTTGTGTTGGATGAGAGCAGTTACCAAAGAGTCAGAATGGAGGAGTTCTGTTATCTGAAGAAAGAAGGGTTAAGCAATTCCCATCAAAATTTCAATGACATTTAACACAGAGATTGAAAAATCAACCCTAAAGTTCATTTGGAAACACAAAAGACCACAGATAGCCAAGGCAATACTGAACAAAAAGAGCAACACTGGAGTATCACAATACCCAAATACAAACTATACTACAGAGCTATAGCAATAAAAACAGCACGGTGCTGGCACAAAAACAAATATGAAGACCAGTGGAACAGAATAGAGGACCCAGATATGAATCCACCCAGCTATGCCCACCTAATTTTTGACAAAGTTGCCAAAACCATACAATGGAGAAAAGACAGCCTCTTCAACAAATGTTGCTGGGAAAAGTGGAACTTTTCTGGAAAACTGAAACTAGATCCATGCCTATTACCCTGTACTTGTATCAAGTCAACATAGATCAAACCTTGCAGTTAGTATAGGAAAGAACAGGGAATACACTGGAAGCAATAGGCATAGGCAAGGACTTCCTCAGTAGAATTCAAGTGGCCCAGCAACCAAGAGAAAGGATTGACAAGTAGGACTATATGAAGTTAAAAAGCTTCTGCACAACGAAAGGAATGGTCTCTAAATTGAAGAGGCCACCCACAGAATGGGAGAGAATCTTTGCTAGCTATGCATCAGACAAGGGACTGATAACTAGAGCATACAGGGAGCTCAAAAAGCTAAACTCCGTAAAAAATCAATGACCCAATAAAGAAATGGCACTGAACTGAACAGAACTTTTCAAAGGAGGAAGCCTAAATGGCTTTAGCCAGAAAAAAAAAAAAAAC
Organism: Castor canadensis; assembly: GCF_047511655.1. Taxonomy (NCBI): domain Eukaryota; kingdom Metazoa; phylum Chordata; class Mammalia; order Rodentia; family Castoridae; genus Castor; species Castor canadensis. The sequence continues at coordinate 52,370,951 of NC_133397.1, read as the reverse complement.
CCACTACCACAACAAAAAAGCACATGAAAAAATGCTCACCATCCTGGCCATAAAGGAAATGCAAATCAAAATCACACTAAGATTCCACCTCACTCCTGTTAGAATTGCCACCATCAAGAACACCACTGCCAACAAATGTTGGCAAGGATGTGGAGAAAAAGGAACCCTCACACCCTGCTGGTGGGAATGTAAGCTAGTGTAACCACTTTGGAAAACAATATGGAGGCTCTTTAAAAAACTAAACACAGATCTGCCATGTGGATCCAGCAATACAACTCCTAGGGATACACCCGAAGGAATGTGACTCAGGTTATCACAAAGGCACCTGCACACCCATGTTTATTGCAGCGCTATTCACGATAGCCAAGCTATGGAAGCAGCCAAGGTGCCCCACTACTGACAAATGGATTAAGAAAATGTGGTATTTATACATAATGGAATTTTACTCAGTCATAAGGAAGAATGAAATTTTGTCATTTGCAGGTAAATGGATGGAACTGGAGAACATCATCTTAAGTGAAGTTAGTCAGGCTCAGAAGGCCAAAAGCCACATGTTCTCCCTCATATGCAGATTATATACCTAAAACAAATGCAGCAATATTATGGGACATGGGTCACATTAAGGGGAGGCCATGCATGGGAGGGATAGGGCAAGCAAAGGAAACCAAATATTTGAATGTGGTTGATGTGCTCACTATACAGGAATGAATATAGAAATCTTAAACTGGCCAGGGTCACCATGGGAAGGGGACTAGGGAGGGGTGAAAAAAGACTGGTAGAGATGAATCAGTTGGGGTTGTAACACATATATGCATGGAAACAACACAAGGACTCTTCCTATGTAGCTATCTTTATCTCAAACTAGCAAAAATGCCATGTTTCTCTTATTATGTTTTATATTTTTTCTTCTGCAAATCGGAGAACAGGAGGGTGGGACAAGTTCTGTCTGGTGCAGGGGTTGGCACCTGTGGGGAGGGGTGGCAGGGAAAGGGGTAGGAGGGTGAATGTGGTATAAATAGTGTATACACATGTATGTGAATGCAAAGATGAAACCTATTGAAACTGTTCCAGGAATTAGGGGAGGAGGGATGAAAGAAGGCAATGGAGGGGGAATTCAAGTATGATATATTTGATACGTTGTAAGAACCTTTGTAAATGCTACAATGTACCCTCACCCAGCACAACAATAATAATAATTTAAAAAAAAAAACCCAACAACACAAGAAAGAGGGACAAAGAGAGGCTGGGTTGAGTGGTACTGGCCTGTATGATCTTCCATGGTCACCAGGTCCCTGGTGGTAGTAGTGTGACCTGTAATTGGGTTTCTGGTTGATCACAGATCCTTTTGGTTTAGCTTGGGTGCTAGGATGTGGTTGGTAGTACCTTCCAAAGGAAAACAGAAGTATGCTTGTGAGTTAGGGATAACATGCTTTTTTGTTCTTCATGGGGAATTGCACCTTCAAACATCCTAAGAAGCATTTGTTTGATGCCTAATAAAGTGTTAGTCACTTCAGAAGTTTCAAAAACAACAGAAGACAAGGTCCCAGCCTTGGAGGAATTTATAATCTCCTTAGTATGACAAGACGTCCACACATGAAACACTTAGGGAAGAGCTCCTTTGAGGACATGTCCAACGGTGTCTGTAGAAAGCCTCAGACCTATTCTGTGGCACTACAAGGCAGAGAGAAGGGGCCTTGGGCTGGAAAGTAAGGGAAATGTGCTGGAGGGATTTAATCCAGGGTTTGGAGAACAAAGTGTGCAGTGAATGCAGGAGGCTAAGCTCACAAATAATAATGGTTTTAAAATTTTTATTGTGCCTTGGGAGAGATAAATGAAAATCAGTTTTGTGAAGGATGTGGTAGGGGTGGGTTACCCCTCAGGGTGAAGGCTCAGGTTTCTTTTCCCTTGGAATATGAAATATGTTTTGTTCCTGGGCTAGAACTTGGATTTGGTAGAGGACAATTGGCTTTCTGTGGAATCTCTGCTTTGCTCATACGACTGTTGGAGGTTCTCAGCTGTGGATCATGTAATTGGCCATGGAACAGTGAAAAACACTTACACTTCTTGTCCCAAGCAAGCTAGGACTTGTTTATGAATGAATGAATGGAAATGTTAAAAGGGAGGCATTAAAAAAAGACCACAGTTAGCAAGTCAGACAGAAGTTTTCATAAAAAATGTGAAGGCATGGGAAAGACAGGTGTGCAGGGATAACAAGGTCTTTGAAGTCCAGCAGATGTGAGTGCAAGTTCTGCTTCTGTGGTGTGACCTTGGGCAATGAGCCTAAGTCTCTGAGCCTATAAAAGGGGAATAAGGATAGAATTTACTTACTTTGCCAGCTTTTTTAATTTTAGTTTTTGAAGGATATGATAGACTTTCTATGTAAAATATTCAAACAGTACTTGGCAAGAAGCAAACACTCAACAAATAGTTGTAATTATTATTGTAAGGAAATATACACTTGATATGGGCAGTTGGAGCTGGCTGTTGTGGCTCAGAGCCTGTTATGTCTGTCCCTGGGCTATGTGGGCACACTTTACACACATAATCGAGTGAAGCAAGGAAGACCCTGACATCCTCCTGTTAGAGATGAGGAAATGGAGACTGGAGGACGTGAGGCTGATTTGATCCTGGATGTACCTGATTCCAGAGTCCTGCTCTTTTCTCCTGCCAGGGCAGGTCATACACAGCTGCTGGAAGTGCCAGGCAACATCTAGACCAGGGTTCTGTCTCATAGACTCTCCACTTGACCTTCTTAGAAGGAACCTAGAATGTAGGGGCTAGTGGGGGAGTGTCAAAACCCCCTAGAAATACTGAAGACAAGGAAAGTGAGGCAGTCTCTCCTAGAGCCATGCTCCCCAAAGAGCTCTTGACCACAGCATTTGTTCAGCAGTGACACACGTTCTTGAGACCTGCCAACAAGTGTGAGCTTCTCCTTCCCTTGGGTCAGTGCCTCCCCTCGCAAGCAGGCCATGAGAACTCTTGCTTCTGTGATCTGCTCCAGCCCCATGAAGGAGGGATACTGGATCAAGCTCCCCAAGTGGAGGTGGCTCCTGTCTAATGAAAACATTGTAAGAAGAATGAGACATTCAGCAAGGCAGAGCCTCTGAGGTGTGGGCAGGTGTGGGGAAAAATAAGTTCTGAGCATGCAAAGTTGAGCTGCTGTGACACAGGATATCTTAACAGCGTGGGAAAAGGGGCTTGTGCGATCTAAGCTATGATAAGAAAGAGGTTATTTCATTATGATTCTGCCAAGAAGAGGGACAGTCATGTACAAAGGGTAGCACCCTGCACACACCCATTTCTTTGATTTCAAAGTGAGAATCACTCAAGCAGACCCCCCACAGCTGGCTCACATCCATACTGCCTGCTTCTGCACTGGTTTTATTTGCTGGTGGAATGCAAAACTTCAAGTGCATACCACATTTGCTCTCCTGTGATTTCAATTTTATTTCCAGCTCATAGTTTAATTTCTCTGTAGCTAAGTGTTTTTCTCTGGTGGAGAGTCCTGGCTTTTGCTTGAAGTCCCAGCCCATTTCTTTATTTGGTTGTAACCATTGGGACTCAATTTGAAGTTTTTTTTTTTTTTTTTTAAACTATTATTGCATTTTAAGAAAAAGAAACCAGTTTGCCAGCATTATTTCAAAGCAGTTTGTTGGACTGTTCTTTGCTCTTAGATGGAACTGACTTCAGTTTATAGCCCGTTGTCTTCACACCCATCTTGGTGACTAATATTGTAAGATGAATTTCCTTTTTTGTTTTTTCCTTCCTTGAAGTGGGTTTCAAATCCCCAAAGAATTTCTGGGAGGGAGAAAAAATCCTTTAATTGAAAGCAAGAGAAAACAAAACAAAAAAGCATAAGAGAGCTGACAAAAATATCATGTTTAATGAAACCAAGTTCCATCCGTGCAGATGGCTGGGGAGGCACACAATGACCTAAAGATAGAAAAACGGGTTTTCTTTACATGCTTTGTGAAGTGTGGCTTTTCTTCTGAATGTTGCACGTGTGGCTGACCAGCGCTTCTTACAGCCACTGAGCCCTAACCATGCAGGTAGGAGGATGCTGGCCTATCCTTCTCGACAGTTCCAGTCCTCTGTGCACAATCCAGAATCAGCCACTTATTAGCCATGTGTTGTTGGGCAAGGGCCTCAGTTTCCTCCTTTGTAAACTCAAGGTAATTTCATCTGCCATGGGATTTTGTGAGGATTTCTGGAAAGAAGGCTAGGAAAGTTCTTGGCACATTGCCTAGCCCTGAAAAAAAAGGTGCTGGTTATTCCTTGGTCCTGTTCCCCAAGTGAGCCTCTGTATAACCAGATCCTAATCTCCTGTTGGCTGGGCCAGGCCTAGCCACAGCCTGGGAGCTTCCTGGGTGTGTAACACCAAAAGGGTTTCTAATAGTTATGTGTTCAAAAAGTGACTAAGAATTACAGAATTACTATGGAAGATTTCTTAAACAGTTTCTGTGAATTTCCCTTTTAAACAAATTAAAGGCATAAAAATTATTTTTTTTAATTCCATGATTTTGAAATTGGTTCTATTTCATTAGGAATTAATGATTTCAAAGTTTTCCTGTTCTGCTGATAAATTTTCCTTTTCTATCTTTCCCACCTGTGTTTGGAATGACTTTTCCCCAGGCAGAGGACTTGGACACATTTTTTTCCTGCTGAAAAGGAACTTGACTCTTTCCCATTCAAGAAGGGTGCTGTGGCCTTAAGAATTGCAAATGGGTGTCTGGCTCTTGAAACTGCAAGGTAGCAATGGCTCAGTTTATTCTGGAGTCTGCTTACTAAAGAACAAGGAGGACCTTTTTATCTCTAACCCACATTTTCTAACTTTTTTTTCACATACACCATTTCATGCTTAAGCCAAAGGGCTCTGACTTCCCCCTGCACCCTGGCCTGAAGTTTTCCTGCCTTCATTTCCTCTCTCCTCCTCCCCCAGCCCCTTCTGCTTCTATAGCGTGGCAGCTGTATGTTATCCGCCCATTCCATCCCTTTTAAGATTAGGCTGGGCACCTTGACTCACTGAAAAGGGTTTCTTGAACCCAAGGGGTTACTGTCTCCCTCTTCCTCTCCTTTGTCTCTTTACTTTCTTTTTTTTCCTTTCCCTCTTAGTTCACTTCTGTTCACATACCTTGCAGCTACATTTCTGTCTAGAATACCAAATTTAAAAAATTTCAGAAAAACCTTGTATTTTGACATCCTTTACTTTATAAAAACTTCTTGTCATGCCTATAACCCAGTTGGCAGTTGTTTTTGTCTCTTTCAAATTGTAAAAGGTTTCACTCTAGGAACAATAGCCGGTATGCTGACCATGAGTCCATGTTTTATCATGATTGATATCTCACGTTTGTGATATCTGTTGATTTTGCAATTTGAGGCAAACCCGTGCTCTTTCATCCATGGTTCATCCCACCCTTTTTGTTCCTCTCAGACTTTGTGTTGCCCCATCCTAGCCACTGCAGTAGGTGGAAAGTAGCAGCAAGTGTTTGTTCCTACAATCACCTGATGAGTGAAGTCAGGATCTCTTTGATTTGTATCTTTTTCTCACTTTGTCAGGGCAAAATGGGGGCAGGGCAGGTGTGAAGGGGCAGCAGGCTTTCTAATGACTTGGAAAACAGGCCTTTCTCTTTGGCTTTGCTTTTTGTACATAAGCTTCAAGCTTGTTAAGTAACACCTGGCCCCCAAATAATTGTATCCTTCACATTAAAGTTTATTGGTCCCTTCAATAGGGCTGAAAAATTTGGAGACAGACCATAGGCTTTCTTTCTTTCACCAGGGGGTGAGTTGTGGGAGACACCCGCAGCACCTATGGAGACCCCCATGGGGCTGATCTGCACCCATGCTAAGCCACGGGGTAAAACTCACGTATACTCTGGAATGGCAAGGGTGAGCTATGCTTGGAAGACTGGTTAATAACATTCCGTCCTTGTTTGGTGATCTTTGTTGTTCACATTTAAAAAAAATCCTTTCTTCCAAATTGATTCAAAATGTCTTTTTAGGGCCAACAAGGATTAAATCTAGTTATCTGTGCCTGAGCTTAAAGACAGTATCCCCACTGTCCTCCCTATCAATTACACTCAAACTTAAAGTGGCTTAATTTCCATTATGAAAGGTGAAGTCCTAGTAAGCAATTACCCCGGGAACAAAATTAACAGCACACAGTTGGAATACTGAGTCTTAAAAAGATTAACTTGTTTTTTCTAAGGGCAATAAGGGGGCCCTACAGGCTGTGTTCTCCCCTTTTCCTGGCCATTTTTTTTTTCTCTCTCTCTCTCTCCATGTACTGCTTCTAGAAAGTCGTGGTGCTCAGGCCTGGCCTCACAAAAGGGAACAACTGTTCATGTCCAGACACATTGCAGACTTCTGGCAAAACAGGCCGAGCTCACGAAAATTTACACTTTTCCTGGCACCTGGCCGAGAGTATGAGCAGAACTTGGCTTGGCTTTGCTTTCAGTTAGAAAAGCCCTTTGGGGGTGTGTGGGGAGGAAGGTGGCAGCAGGAGGTGGGGGAGTGGGGGTGGTAAGGGGAGGTAGGGAGGATGAGGGTGAGGGTGACAGCATGGTCCCTGTGAAGGGTCAGAACTGTTGAAATAAATATCAGCTCAGCCGTAGAGAACAATTCCTGTAATTATATCTGCCCAATGACTTATAATCAGCATTCTTAGTGGAGCCTGCAACTTTCATGTTGTCTCCTCTTGTGTCGATATGGGTGGCACTGATGGTGGGGGCAGGAGGCAGAATAACACCTTGATTTGAAAAGGTGACGGTGTTAGTGGTGGTTGTTGCTGTTAATTTGCGGCTACCTCTGAAATAATGCCAGGGGGACATTTGCTGGAATTTCTGGTGTGTGTGGGGGAAGCGGTTCTTAAGGGCCCCTGGGGGACTGTGTATTGCTTTTCGCTAGGGAGAATGCAGTGCATAAAGACATCTGAAGAAGCAGGCAAAGCAGATGTGTGAATGAAGCTCAGACTTGCCATTTTGGTCCTGCCCTCTGAGTGAGGGCCCACTTTGCATCCCAAACTGCCATAGCCATTCTCGTCTTCTCTCTTTGAAAACTTGAGGGAAACCAGCCGTCTGCCAGTTGCAGGCTGTGTGTCACTTCCTTCCCTCCCCAAGCCTCACTCTTTCCACAGAGGAGATTTTTCAAATTAACGTTTTTAGTTCATTAAAGACCTTTGTGCAAACATTTCATTCTGGTAAAGGCAGTATTTCATGTAGAATGGTGTAAGAAAGAAAAAAAAAAAATCAAACTCAAATCCCTTCTCCCCAAGTGGACAGACAGGGAGCAGTAAAGCTCAAATGGGTCTTCCTTTGAGGATGGAGAGATTTCTTTGGATGGGAAAAACAAAGTCAATGAATGAAAATTATTTTGCTCTTGTTTGTTTTGCAAAAGTAACAAGGGAATAGGGGAGATGGGCTTTCATTCCCTGTCTCTAAAATAAATAAATAAATAAATAAATAAAAGAATAGGATTCCGTGGGAATGAGCGACTCACAACTGTGCCTCTTTGTCTTGCTTTTGCTAACATCCATCGCAGCCTCTCCAGGGCTCTCTCTGTGCTTGGGGAGTAATGCATGAAAATCCATCTGCCTCCAGATGAAAATATGGCCTTCCCTTGCCCGCCTGGTTAGAATGAGAAAATTCGAGAATCTCATGCAAACAGCGACTTCTCCAGAAGAGACCAGTGGAGCAAAGCAGCAGCACCTTGACAGGCTTGAGTGACTGGGGCCAATTGGACAAAATTTTGCAAGTACTTAGTTGACGTGGCACTGAAGACAGATTGGGTACACAGGCTTGCATTTTTGCTGCTGTCTTTGCTCCAGCCCTGGAGAGAAGAACCGAGAATCTTAGAGCAGAAAGGAACCTGAGAGATTAGTCTTTTTATTTGTTTTTTTAAACTGTGTTTCATAGAGCCTCAGGAGACCTCAGGGTCAATAATTTTTACCTGTTTCGAATGGCAGAGTTCGGCATGTGATTTCCATGTATGCTTCATGAGGCCTGGGCCACATTTGTGTTGTTTCTCATACTTGAACAAAGTCAGTTCAGGTAAATACTTGTTAAGTGAATGCGGCTGGGGTTAGCTTAAGTGTAGAGCACTTGCCTAGCATGCCTGAGGCCCTGGCTTCAATCCCTAGCCCCACCATCACTACCACCACCACCACCACCACCACCACAAAAAGATCAATAACAAAAATAAAATGATGTAGGTTCAAAGGAGTTTGAGAACCATGGATTTAGTTCTTTTCTCCTTACCTCCCATCACTTCATACCAAGGCCAAAGAAGTTGAGTGAGTTTCCCAGTCTTTGAGTTGGTCACTGGGCCTAACTAGTATCTAGTCCTAACCAACAGCCACAATAGCTAGACTAGTGTCTCCTCCATCAACAGGACCCAACTAAAATCAAGAATGCTGACTTATCGGACAGTTTTCAAGTTGCGAGACCCACCCCCACTCATCATCCAACCATTGCTAAACATGAACATCTGAGCATTTAAGAACGTGAACTCCTCAGGAACAAGCATTATTTATGTCTTCTTTGCTCATCACTGGGTTCCTATACCTAGCCCAGGGTCTGGCATTAGTAGCTGCTCAGGCCTTGTAATATTTGAGCACAAACAGTAATTACAGCTGAAACTCCCCTGTCTTGAGTAATTGAGAAAGGAAAGATAAGGTTCAGTCCCAAATTTGCCCTCAAGAACTCTAGGGTCATGAAGGTCTTGGGTCCTCATTGCAGGATTAGCACTGAGAAAGTTCCTCTATCATGGCACCCATCCTCTGCAGCAGCAGCAGCAGGTGACAAGTATGAAGTGCCTTATTCTTACAAATTGCACAAAGAAATAAGCAGTTCTTGCCTTGTTTGAGCACAGTTGGCTGCCAGTTAGTCTTATGCCTATAATCCTTTCATTTTTATCCTGAATACACGGGTAATGCAAAGACCACTGGGCACCTTAAGTAGCAGATTTGGGTGCTAGAGTTGGCTTTGGATTGTCCTGTCTTTATAACCTTATGCATGTACTTTATCCTATTAGATCTTCGGTTTCTGCATCTGTTAAATGGGAAAACAGGCCATACAGATTTGCTGAGTATCAACTATGTGGTGTTGGTCAAGTTCTTAATCTTTGAGAATATTTTATTTTAGATATTTCCCCAAAAAATGCAAAACAGAGGAAAATGCATCTTTAGCGTTAAACCTCAGTGTCCTTAACTATATAATGGGTTATTAACAAAATGTACTTTTCAGGCTTCATATCTGAATTGCATAAACTAATGTATGGAAAATGCTCACCAAAGTAAGGGTTTCAGTTTGTGGAGTGGCTCGAGTGGTAGTGTGCCTGCCTAACAAGTGTGAGGCCCTGAGTTCAAACCCCAGAACCACCACCACCAAAAAAAAAAAGAAAAAAGAGTTTAAAGTAAGGGTTTCGTTTACGTTATTTGTCATACTTGTTCTCACTTAAAAGGAACTGCAAAAATCACAGGAAATGATTTATTCTATAGAAGAATTTTATATAAATCCAAGGGTTAGATATTGGATTCTTAATTATTTTCCATGTGTATCCACTTACCTATTGGAATTTGCACTTATCTCTCTATTTTACAAAATTGTCAGAATTAAATGGGTCCAAATAGAAGCCATGACCTTAGCTTCTTCCCACTGTTCTCTCTCCTCCTTCACTCTTTCTGCCCTCCCAGTTCATCTCTTCCTTCTGTATTTCCTGTTTCAGCAAATGGTGGTACCATCTCTATAGTTGTCCAAGCCAACAAAGGGGAAGAAATAATACTCTACCTCACCTTCAAAATCAACCAGTTACCAAGTGCTGTCAATTCCCCCAGATAGGGGACCTGCTCTAATGCTGGATAGATTTCTCTCCCTTCCTCCCACTGCTCCTATTTGATTTCAAGCCATAGCTATCTCTTGCCAGCCCTGCTCTCCCATTCTTGCTGTCTACATTCACATCATGTTGGGATGGACTTTACACAGCTGCTTTTCTTCTTTTCACCTGGGTAATGCTTTCAGGACTTACCTGAGAGAGTCCCTGTCAGAAGTACTCTGGACCACCCAATCTGTATGATGAGATCCTTCTGGGGATATAGTAGCTACACTGCCTACACATCCTTCTGCCATAGGATTTGTCATCAGGCCATTTTAAGATGCTGAGAGATTCTAAACCCTGAATCAAGTTGTCATCATATGCGTATACAATCCAAAATATAAATAGTATTAAACTATATATGTTATAGTAAGAACAGGCACTACTGGGCACTTGACATGTGCCAGGCTCTGGTGCTTACATATGTTAAAACTCATCTATTTCTCAGAATAATTGTGCAATATACTATTCTCATTGTATAGATGAGGATATCGAGACCCCCCCAAATGGTAAAGTAACTTGTCCAAGGTCACAGAGTTAGGAAATGGCAGAGCTGGTCTCTGAATATTAGCATAATTGCTCCACAATCTATGTTTTTAAACATACAATCAAAGGAAGTACAACAAAATTCAGATTTTCTGCTTTTTGGAGAAATATTCAAACATAAAATTCTTTTAAAATTATCTCTTTTCTATTGTTACCACTGCTTTGTTGGGATCCTGCATAAGTTCTTGTCAACTGGTCAACCTGTGTTGTTTACTGGGCAGTGTGATAACTACCTTTGACATGTCTGTATTTCACCTGGACTCCAGTCCTTGAGGACAGATCTGGTGACCCATGAGAAGAGGCTGACCCAAGTTGGCAGAGCCGGTGGGGTTTCCATGATATGACTGGATTGCTGTTGCCTGATCTTTTAGCTCAGGCTGGTGTCCTGTTGGTTCCCTGCCTGGCCAGGTTCAGCTTATCTTGCTGGTGGTCAGCCTAGGGGTGAACTGGGGTGAGGATGGCTTTATTGCAGGACCTTCCTTCTTTTAGCCCATGCTTCCACAACAGATTCCCCAGGAGTCTCCTGCCTTTTTCCACAGCTCTCCACATACTCTCTAAAACCATATTTTCTTTAGTAATAGTGGTGGAAGCTGTGTGTTGTAAATACACAGTATCATACTAAATTCAAATAATAAAGAAATAAAACTTCACCCTTGCTCTCCTTATTTTCAGGACTCCTCATTCTAAAACAAACACTACAGGATTAAAAACACACCAAGAGAGCTGCCTTCCTGATTGGGTGGAGTTTGGTGGATCTTTCTGGAAGGTTTCTCTCCAGTGCAGCCACTTCCAACACTAGGGCTAAAAACACACTGAACCCCTAAGCTTTCTAGTTCTCCTTGGGGACTCTCCCCTCCTTGGACCACCTTCTTTTCTTTTTACCATTGAGATGTGCTACTGAATACTTCTTCACTCACTATTACAAGGAGAAAGCTTGCATTTGCTTTGTCAATATTTTGTTTGCTTGTTCCCTTGTGGGTGCCAGGTTTCCTTTCTCTTTGTTCCCAGATTCTGGCTTCCCAAAGGAAACTGAAGATGTCTTTCCTCATGTCTTTTTTTCTGACTCTTTGCCCTTTTATCCAACTTGAATTAAACTTTTAAAAAGCTATATGGTTTTCAACATGCATTTTGTATTTTCTTTGTTTCACAAATAAGGAGTGAACCTACTGTGTGTCAACAAGGGCATCAGACTTGTTATGGAGGAATTCATTACATCAGGGGAGGAGGGGAAGAAGTGTTGGTACCACTGAGAAGGAGGCAGAGAAATCGCCATAGTCACAGGATTCATACTGGGTGTACATGGCCTCTTGGGTTGACAGTTGTAGTATCCTCTGTGGGGGTTCTGAGTTCTGTATGCATACATAGATTAAATCTCTGTTTGATTATTGTAGGTATAATTTGAAGGAGGGGATCAAGAACAAGTTTATGTTTAACTTCTCCCTCACTTTCAGAGTCTTTGACAATTAAATAAGTTCAGACTTCTCACCTTTGATTGCAAGTAGCATATGTTTAGGCTTGGAAGAAAGCATTTGATTTTTTGTTATGAAGCTTATAGGCTCCGATTCTATTTGGACAACTAGTTTTATGCAATGCAATGAACAATGAAATCTTATTTTAGTATGAATAGTTTCAAAATATTACACTAAACAATGATTTTTTTTACATGGAATTCAAAATTAACCGTATTTCCTGTATTTTTACTTACTAAATCTGGCAGCCTTAGAGGTAGGCACTTGAAGAGTTGGCTTTGAAACGACCCACATTGTGCATGTCTGGGAGTGTTTGCATTTTTGGGTGTGGACTTGAGGGGACAGAAGGCAGGATCCAGGGAAGAATTTCTTACACAGGGGAACCGAGTGGTGAGGATTTACCCAAAAAGTAATTCTTGTTATCTCAGAAGGGATCAACCCTACACTTAGTAATCCCTTACAAGGAGGGTCTCTAGCAAGTTTTGGCACCAGGGCATTAGAAAGAGGCATGGAAAGGAATTCTGGAGTATGTAAGGCAAGTTGAGATGATTTTGGTCAATTCATTATGACCTTGGCCAACCCATTTGAGTCTGCCCTGTCTCAATTTCCACATCTGTTAAATGGGGATTAACAATAATTATTTTATTTACTTCATGTATTTATTCTGAACGATAAGTTAACACAATGCTCAAATTCTTTGAAACAGTGAAAACTTGCTATGCACTAAAGGAAATGGACTCTTTGCCTTGCCAAGATATACTGGAATTGTACCACAGGGTTTTGGGAATCCAGGCCTTGGGTCACACCTTGGAATCCATGCTTGGGATGCTCTTGAGAGGAGGTAAATTCATCTCCCATCCAGACCCCTCTCCTCCTTTCAGCAACAGAAGCCCTTTGGATAAGGTCTCAGATGGATTTGTCTTTCTCTAAATGTGATTTTGAAGTGGCTACTGTTCTCAGCCCCTCAGTGGGATTCTAAAATGTGACCAAAGAGGATTTGGGATATTTATGTGCAAACTGGCTCAACTTGGCAGAGAAATATCTGGGTAAAAATTGAGACTAGAAAATGATTAAATGTGGATTTCTCCACAATGACTCTGGTACTTCTACTCAGGTGCATAAACAGAATGTGTCACTTACATAATAAGACATATAATTCACATTGCACTTGAGAGTTTACAACGTTCCTTTCACACATATTATCTCAGTCATGCATATATTATCTCCCTCTGGGCAAAAATGGGCCTTTTGCGTCTCTGTACACCTCTATGGAGGAGCACAGGTTACAGACTTACCTCACAGAGTAACCCGACTTACCTCATACCCTCCATCTTGTACTGAGTTGTCCTTGAGCATCTGAGCAACTCCATCTCCTCACTGCTAGTGCTGCTCCATTAAAAGTGCTTACTTAGCTTTTTTTTTTTTTAAATCATTGGGACTTATGCTGAACTTAGTACTTTATTATGCCATAGTCCCAGGACTTGTATTGTCCATCAGCACAGGTAGTTTTGTGTCCTTTGTTCATTTATTCTCAGCATCAAGAATATTGCACATGATGGTACTCAAGAAATAGTTACTGAATGAGTAAGTGAATTGTTCTTTACAGCTTAGTTAGATCTTCTCAAAAAGATTCTAATAGCTGTAAGGTTCATTTTGCTTGTCTCTTTTGCCACAATGTACTGGACATGATGCTGAAAATATCAAATATTTGCTATGCCACTTTTGTGCAATTAGTCCACCCAGCTACATGGATATGTACTGCCTCAGTAGACAAGGCACTTTTACTTTTGGAAACCTCACCCCACGTCATATTAATCTTTAAAATGCAGGTATATTACAATAGGTTGAACATTATCATCTTTAAATTATGAAATTCAAAATCCCAAATATTTTGTGTGCTGACATGATGCCATAATTGGAAAATTCCACACCTGATCTCTTGTGACAGGTTGCAGTCAAAATGTTGTTGTATGACAAAAGATGGTATAAAACTATCACCAGGTTATGAATATAAGATGCATATGAAACATTAATGATTTTCGTGTTTAGACTTCAGCCACCCCAAGATATCCCAATATGTATAGGCAAATATTCCAAAATCCTAAAACATGAGATCTGAAGCACTCTGGTTCCAAGTATTTTGTGTAAGGGAAATTCAACCTTTATATGTATGTACATGCACATATTTTTGCTTTACAATATAAAAAAATTTTAAGATTTGCTTCATTAATTACCACATTAATTATATTGCTTGTACTGTTTCTGTTTTGTGAGTTAGAGCCAATTTTTTTTTTCCATTTCAAACATTTTTGTGATCCTTGACAAGTCCACAGCCCCTAGGCACTCTGCCTACAGCTCCTGATGCATAAAATGGCTTGCCTGTGGGTACTTGGAGGACTAGAGTGACCTGAAAGGAGCAAGAGGACACATTAAAATCGAGTTCACCATCCCAGTGAAACTGTTCGTCCTCCCCTTTCACCGTGTCCCCGGCCTTCTCTGCGGCCCTGCCCCATCCACCAGACTCCAGGCGTGTGCTGAGAGGGGGTGCGCGCTGAGTTTTATGGGATCTCTAGTTGTCTCCCAAGTGCAAGCGTCTAATTAGGCTTGACACTACCGAGGCGTTTCCCTGACATTTATGTCACTGTCTCTCAATCTTTAGCAGCCTTTGGTCTTGTGGGAAGCACAACAAACAATGTCAGAAACAACATAAAATTCCCCATTAGAGGGGGCTCTCAGAAACTCTGCTGCTGTTTATTAGGAGCACTAAAAAGGGGAGGCTGAAGGGTGGGGTTGGGTGTGTGGATCCTGGCTTGGAGGAAGAAATAAAATGGCTCATTTAAATTCCTAAGAAGTGCATAGGAGGCAGAAGACACAATGAGTATCTTAGAGAAGAAAGGCCATCAGTTGAACAAACTAATCACATGGTAATCAAAGGGAAGTGATTCGCTGCCTACTGAGAAGTACTTTAGAAGTTGCAGCCAGGGAGAGTAAAGACCCTATCGAATGACAGCTTTCATAAATTATAGATTTTTAAAAATTGCACAAAGGAACGTGCAATAACGCGCGAAATGGATTTAAAGATGAAAAGTGACCAAAGCATCTGAGGAAAGCAAGGGAAAGGGCGGGACTGATTTTCGAGAGGCAGTGATGCTTTGTTGGAAGTTCATTTTTCAGGCAAGCAAGCCCCGCCTCCAGCATTAAGCCCCGCCTCCAGCATTAAGCCCCGCCTCCTACCCAAGCCCCGCCCCCACCCTGTGCTTGATGTTGTGATGCCTTTTACCTGCTTGCTGCCCAGATTTGGACACCTGACTCAACAAAGACCTTAATGAGGGGGTAGCTGCCAGAACTCTCCCCACTGCACACTGCACCCTCAGTTGTGCAGACTGGAGATTTGGCTTGGGTGAAGGAAGGCTGGAGAAGCTGTGAGTAGAGGAAAGGGGAAGGGGTACTACTTGATGCTGTGGGGTGAGGAGGGGACTGCACATGCACAGTGCTTCTCCCTCATGCCTCCGGCTTCTCATACAATCTGTCCACTCTGTCGTAGCCATTTTGGTCCATGCTGCATTGCGGCTCAGGCCAAGATGGGCTCTGAGATGATTTGGGCATCTGGCCACGCTGACTGTCCTGAACAGGTCAGGCAGGCAGGGCTGCCTTCTTGCTTCCTTTCCTGCAGCCAGCACTTCCTTCCTTAATACCCACAGTAGCTGCCCTGAGGCCTTTTCTCAGAACTCTTCTTATTCTCAGTGACTAAAAGGAGAAAACTAGGGAAGACCAGGGGCCTCTTTCTTTGTAAAGTAATTTGAGAAGTTGGGAAAGTCATGGCCAGTTAGAAGGATTAGGACTGGGGGCTCTTTCCAGCTGTGTGATCTGGGGACAGTTCCTCAACCTCTCCGGGTCAGAGTTAAAATGGAGACGTGACACAACTTCTGAGCTGTGATGATGCTCAAATGAGGCCCTGAATACAAAGAGATCAGCACAAAGTAATTGTCAGCCATCACTATGCTGTTGAGGTGTCCTTGAGCATGGCCAGCAAGGGTGGAGGGCTTGGCTGTCTCTCTCTTCCTGACCTTGGAGAGGAACTTGGGCGGAGAAAGGAGCACAGCCCTGGGCAAGTTCTTAACAGAACCTCCAAGCAAACTGTGAAAATCCTTCTCCTTGTCATCAGGCTCACCCCGGCAAGTGAAAGGACAAAGGCTAGTTGGGACTGTGACATGGGAAGATTTGACCAGTTGGTGACTGTGGACCCCAGTTCTGTAGAGCATGGATTCCAGCTCTTGGTAGCTGGAATGGATCTCACTTAACCTGGCCTCCTGATGGCCCTTTGAAGCTGCCACATGAAGCTGCTTTCACAAACGAGGTCTCAGACATCTTGGAAAGATACCAGCCACCACCAAGAATGGTTAGTTGGAGGCTGGGGTTACCAATGGCTTCTGTGAATCTCCTGGCCTGTTGTTAGGAGTCCAGCTCAGAGCTGTCATCTTTTCAGCCTCTGGCTTTAGAGGGAAGGAAGCATCTGGGAATTTCCATGGATTCCTGGCTCTGCCTCTGTGTCTCATGTCTCTGTCCCAGCTCAAGCTGTGTCTACAGTAGGAGCTCTTTACTGAGCTTCTTGCCCAGGAACCTTTAGAAGTTTATGATTCCCAAGCATGACTGCCCTACATCATCTCCCTCTCTTGCTCCTTCCCTCCAGTCTGTCTCTTTCCCTCCCTCCCTCTTTCCCTATAGCAAACAACCCCTAAATCACAGTGGCATACCACAATAAAGCTTTATTTTTAGCTTAGCATGGTCCTATGTAGATGGTTAGGGGAAGGAGGTATTTCTGTACCTTGTCATCCAGGACATATAAAGGCTTCATCATCTTCAACGTGTGACTTCCAGGTATCTCTGAAGTCATCTAGCTGGCAGACCAGGAGGAGATTGGAAAGGTGGGCCTGCTCTTAATTCCCTTCAACCAGAGGAGATATAGCCTTTCTGCTCATGTCCATTGACAGTCAGTCCTACATCCTCGCTGATACACAAGGGGACTGTGAGGTAGAGTTAGCTGTGAACTCAGGAGAGAAAGCAGGCTTGATGGGAATCCAGCTGGCTCTGAATCAACTCCAAAATGGCATAGGATAGCCCTGAGCTGGGCCCAAGGCTCCTCACTTGACACCTCTGAATTTGTGGAAGTTTCATGCATCTTGAAATTGGGTGCAAAAGGTCCTGTGAAGCCTTTTTCACTTTTATCTTATTCTCAAAGGATTTGTCCCCACATGCAAAGAATCTTTGCTTTATATTACTTTCTGCTCTAGTGAGCGGACTTTGGGGCTGGATGTTTGAATTAATTCCCATCATAAATCCGTCCCGGCTTTATCCAGGTTCATGAATTTCAGACTCACCTCTGTGAGGTAGTGTTGTTGGGCATACCTGCCTGGGCAAGGCTGAGAGTGTTGAAGCCCCACCCCTGCTTGGACCAAAGCAGTACGACCAGAACTGCTCTCTGCGTCTGATGCTCCTTGGAAAAGTACAGGCCAGTTTCAGGATTTCTATCCCTCCTCTCTTTCCTTCTCTTCCTTCCTTCCACTGGAGAGAATGCTAGACTAGAGGCAGAGATGTATTAGCACTATATACCCCAGAGTGTTCTACTATAGATAGATTGTCCACATTAGGAAGAGGAGTGTTCATGTGACCTGGAAGAATCAGAGAGACTATGAGGGGCGGGGAAGGGACCCAGCCTTGCCCTTCAGGAATGAAGTCAAGAGCAAGGGTCATCCGGATCTTGATAAATTTTTCTGGGTAGTGAGCAGGGAGAGAAGGGTCAGGGTCATAGTGAAGGGACTTCAGATGCCCATTCAGGAGAGCCTCTGTAAGAAATGAAAGGTGAATTAATGGGGAAATAGACATTTTGCACCATTGTATCAATGCCACATCTGCCCGCAGTGGACTCAGAGTGCCATTGTTTGCTTGCTGGTGACAGGCTCCACCTGAAAGTCCTTCCAGACATTGAGGGCATGGCAGAGGGGTTTTCCATGGCTGAAAAAGAAAAGTTGGAAAACTGCTTTATACTCTTTATACTCTTGCCTAACTCTTTCTACCAGAGGGGCTTTTGTTCCAACAGTTCCTGGCATTGGATTTCAGGAGCCCATGGGTCCTGTTTTTCTCTTAAAATCAAAAATACTTGCAGCTGGCATTTGGTTTCCTTTTAGTTCCTTAATTCCAGGGCCCTGCCCCTCAGAGGCCACAGCTGAACTGCAGTGGCCTGCTCTTTCTTCCCGGTATTTGCAAGGCAGGGTGGGAGACAATACTCTGTCCATCCGGTCCAGAGGGCGGCTGTCTGGGTGAGTGCGACACCAGCTGTCAGCCTGGGATGAGATCAGACAGAGGCCACCCTGGCCCCAGGTGGGCAGGGGTCACCCAGGTGACCAGACTGTACTGGAGACCCAAAGAATGTGCAGGAGCATGAACTGTTGTCCTCCCCCATGGGAGAAGAGCTGCATGTGCTGATGGGCAGGTGTCTCTCAATCCAGGTGCCTCTCAATCACCTTCAGGAACCCTGGGCTCTTTGTGAAGCTGCATACCTGCAACCTGAGTCCAGGGAGGTCCAGGCTGTGCTGGTAGGATGGCCTGTCACCATTAATAGTTTTATCATATGCAAGAAAGCATCAGACAGAGAAGTAGGGTGCTGGACCAAGCTTTTTCTCCATTTTTTGAAGTGTAATGATTAAAGTGATCATTCTGGAGCTAGACAGTCTCTATTCAACTTCTCCTTAGCTTCATAGTAGGGGGCAAATAACTCAGTTTGTTCATCCATAAAATAGACCTAATTGGGGTGGGGGGGGAGAGTGGAGATGTGGCTAAAGTGGTAGAATGCCTGCTTTGCAAGCGTGACACACTGGGTTCAAACCTCAGTGCCATCAAAAAAAATAAATAAATAAAAGAGGGTGTAGTGCTTACTTTGTAGGGTTGGTGCAAGTTTGAATTTATGTATGTGACATACTGATAGCAGTACCGGGTAAATAGTAAGCACTCAATAACTGCCAGTTTTTATTAGTAGCAATAAACACATAGGACTGTTAGTGGATTTCCAGAGGAAAGGGACCCTTCCAACTCCCTGTAGTTAGAGTACTCGACCTCTGATATTTATGTCCATCCACTCCTATCCCCATCCCCATCTCTGCGAGACCCTCCGATCACTCACACTCATGAGTGCCTTTTCTTCCAATTGCCTTGGTATTTGTGGTCTGGTACCTTCTTATCTAAACAATTCCTTTTGTCTATGATTTCTGCCTTGTTTTCCTGTTCACTCTCCCAGCTACTAGCATGGTAAACCTTGTTAAATATTTTTTGTTTGGTAGATTTTACATTCTGTTTTTTAATAAACTCAGACTCTTAAGTGAATATTCTTCATGGAGGGAAAATTCTCTAGTCTGGGATAAGGTCTGGACAGTTTTGTGCTTTTTATAAATTACACTTTTAAAAAAGTACTGTACCAGACCAAAACTATACTGTAAAGCTATAGTAAGTAAGTAAAATAGTATGGTATGGTTCAGAAAACAAAACAAAAAAACCCTAGAGAACTCAATGGAACAAAACATAAAGTGGAGAAATACAGTAAGATACATATACATTTTTATTTAATACACCTTTATTTACATTATAAATACAACCTTACTACATTATAAAGGTGGCATTGCAAAGCAGTGAGTAATTAATGTATTATTCACTAAACAGTATTAAGAAAACTGGTAAGTCTTTTGGAAAAATAAATGATTTTGGATCTCTAAATGCAAAAAGGAAAAGGAAACTATAAAGTATAATCCCCCAAATGTGATGAAATGTTAAATAATATTTGAGTATAGCAGACATTTCTAAACATACATGAAATCATGGAGACTATAAGAGAAACTGATTAGTTCAATAATATAAAATTTAAAACTTCCATATGTCAGAATATCATAGAAATAGGAACTACACTATTCTATGTAGCAAAAATACCATAAATAAAGTGAAAAAAACAAAGATTAATTTGGGGAAATCTTTGTTACATTTATTTCCTTAATACTCAAAGAATAATCAAATCAATCATCCAAGCAATAATTTGGTTAAAAGACATACATCCATAAGAAAATAGGCAAAACTCATGAGTAGATACTTCAAAGAAAAAACATTTAAGTAGAAAATTAGCATATAAAAATTATCAGGATCAAATCATGTATCATTTCCACTTACATTATTGGCAAAGTTTAAGTGTCTCATAGGTAAAATACTCTCAGTGTTGGCTGGCATGCAAATTTGTACTACTTTTTGCTAATATCTGTCCAAATTCAAAGTAGACCTTTCTCTTGACCTAGAAATGCCAGTTCTAATAATTTATCTCATGTATACTTATGTGTGTGTTTATTATATTTCTCCATACACATAAATGAAGGTTTATTTCAACCTTGTTTATAATAGCAAAAATTGGAATTGACCTCAATGCCCATTTAAAGGGGAATAAATTTTTAAAAAATGGAACATTTATACTATGGAATTCTATACAGCTACAAAGAAGAATGAAATAAATCTGTATTTTATAGAAATGTGTTCTGAATGTGTTGTTAAGGTAAAGAAACAAGTAGTAAAAGAGTACTATCTCTGGTGCATAAAAATATCTGTATGCAATATATTTTTGCATGTGCATAGCACAGTTTTGGAAGATTATAAAAAGTTAACAGTGTTTATTTGTGACAGTGAAACTTGGAGGGATACTGGTGAGAGGATCTGGGTGTTCTTGCTTTATGCTCTTGTGAACTGTTTTAGTTTTGTTAATAACATGGGCCAGGGGTGTGGCTTAAGTGATACAATACTTGCCTAGCAAGTGCAAGACCCTTAGATCACCAAAAAAAGGGCATGTGTTATTACCTTTAAAATAAAAAAACACTGATGTCAACAAAATAGTAATATCAATAATGATGGATTTCAGAAAGTATTCTATCTGCACACCATGTCCAGCTACACAGCTTGCCCATTTCACAAATACAAAGGGTACCACTTATAGAATTTATGTGCACAGTCATAAATGTGCTATAAAACAAGTTTTTCAAATATGTCACTATAGTTTCTTTGCAAGATCAACATATATAAAGTCCCTAATTTCTGCAAGAGATGTTAATGCAGGCCTAAGTGAAATGGGAAAAGCTTAAAGTCAACCTGAAGAACCAAGGACAAGTGAACTTGAACCAACCCCAGAGGATCCACAGTCACGAGATGAAGATTGAGGGGTAACAGGTGTCTGTTGCAGTGGGTAGGGCTGGAGTGAAGGCGGATGATGAAGGGGGTACAACGAAGGCATTAGGCGGGACCTTGCTCAGACCAACAGTGATGAGTGCCATGAAGTGGGGCACAAATGTAACTTAGCTCCGTGCACCTGTCTTTCTACTTGTTACTAAACTCCAACCCTACTGGGCATTCATTAGAGGAAGCATGGGGTTGACATGGAAGGCCCCTCACCAGCTGGCACCAATTTTCTTTCTCTTTGCCATGCCCCACATCTGGCTAGAGAGCAATGCTATGGGGCCTCCCATTTGCACACTTTATTCACCTTCCCTCCCTGCTTCAGGTGATTTCTTCTCTGCCTGCCTGGGTTGTCCTATCCCACTGCTGCTGTCATACTGTCCCACCTGAGGCATGGTGAGAGCTTCCTCTTTTCATTCCCTCTTCTTTTCCTACTGGCTTTGGTCTACTGTTCAGAATCTACCTGGTCTCCACTTGACTTTCAGAGCTGGTCTCTGAGTCTAAAGACACCTCTCCCCTTCTGGAAGGTCTGCTTCCTTGTTAGAATTCTGTATGTCAAATTCACCTCACATTAATTGGGACCTGCATCTTGACTTGGTTAGCAGAGTTGCAAATGCATATTTAAAGCAAAATCGACCAAAATCAACTTACAGCAGTTTTAGTCATTTAGATCCTAGCAACTCTAATCTCAATTCTTGAAAACAGTTGCCCATGCAAAGTGAAACCTGCAGCTGATAGTGTCTCTAAATTGCAACTGTGATGCAGGTGATGACTGGTATGAAATGACTGCATTTGGGCAGAGAAATCAGAAAATCAGCATCCTCTGTCCCTGCCAAGGCAACAGGAATATTCTCCAAGGTCAACAGGGCTCAGGCTGAGGAGTTTGCCCATTGTGACTTTCCTTTGTAAGTCTTCAAAGGCAAGGGAAAGAGTCAGGAACCCAAACACACAAGACCTGGGGTTTGGAGCCAGATCTGTAATGGGGAAACACTAAAATACTTTCATCTGGATTAATGCCCTGCTGCTGGGATCTTTCTGTAACTCTTTAGGGATAAAGTCCAACCGGAATAATAATAATTTAAAAAATCCCACTGAGCCTTCGAACATCCTACCATCATCAGAAAGTTGGCAGCATCATTTTAGGGTGTTTTTGTGAATTCTCATTGGGAGGTGGAGGCTTGGAGCACTTCACTAGCCTAGCTTCCCTGCCCAGGATGGAGGTAGTGGTTGACTTTTTCCCCTGTGACTTTGTGTACTTGGTTTCTTTCTTCACCTCACAGTTTCCCTTGCTAAAGCTCTAATTGCTGTACCAACATGGCAGTAGAGATACTCTTGTGAAAAGTCTGCTTTCTGCAGTGGAAGTGGTAAGAGAGGTAGAAAAGTGAAACTGATATAAGGGTGGGTTGAGTGGGAAGATGGAGGTGATGACTCCCACTTGGGAGAGCTTCCTGCAGATGGCACTGGAGGAGTCTTCTCTGGTTCCAGAAGTTTCAACAGATCTCCCAAGCCTGAGGTCCCCTTCACTACTATTGTGATAGAATTGGGGCATTGCAGTGAGACCAGGAACACCTAAACCTTGATGACTCAATCTTTCTGCTCTGATGCGTGACTTACTCCACTCATCCTATGATAATGGAGTCTTGAGAGCTTATTTAGTTTCAAACAACCTTACTTTTTATAAACAGTGGCCATGGGGGTGCTTAAGAAATGCTGTTTCATGGGTAGATGTATGTGTGAAAGACACTGGTACTAGAGCTAGTCGGAAGTCCAGAGCCATTTTTCTTGGCTGATTATTGGTGTTATAATCATAGACAAGGTGTTTGGCCTGAGATGAGAAGCAAGCAATAGTTTCTGGTAGATTCTGAGGACACTGCTAGGAAGAAAAGGGGTGATGGCAATGTTGTAGGAGAAACTGGGGGATAGAAACATGAATGAAGGTCCATTTGAAATGTGCCTGGGTACCATTCAGAGGAAAGGATTGTTTTAAAGCTAACAATCAGAGAACACACTCTTACACATGGCTTAGGGTCATGGCCTTAAAAGTAAGTCCTAGAAATATTGCTTACCCACACACATGTTTCTCTACTAGAGGTGCAGTGGTAGGAAGGTGGATGAAATAGGTATTTACTTTTTCTACAGGGGGGCAAAACACGAAGACATAAACAAACTAGAATTTCAGGAAAGGACTTGCTTCCAAGGCTATACACTATGATAACCTTTTTAAAGGGGGTGACCCTGGGTCTGGAGGTTGAGGGAGGTCCAGCATTTCAAGACAAGCAGAATAGCAAATCCAAGTGCAGTTGCCTCTTCACTGGATCTCATGTGTCTAGTCTTGAAGGGCAGAGACTCAGAATGAGTCCAGTCTGATGCTCATCAGTCATAAAGATTTAATTACAACCCTTACTTGACCAGGATTGTGATGTGAGACCCAGTTAGTATTTTCTGGGATTCTCTCATTGCCCCTTCACTCTCTCTCCTTCCTGCCTACCTTCTCTTCATCCCCCTATTAAAAGGATGACCAGTTTTGAATTATGGTAATAGCTGCACTCTTAGCTTAGGACTAACCTCCCTGAAATTTTCAGGACCACTAATTTGTGGTAACTCCAGTGGTGGAATGAACTTGGCGCTCTGGCCTTTAGACTGGCAATGCAGTAAAAGTTTAAAGCGAAGACTGCCTCAGAGCCAAAAGAAGAGAGGAGATTGAAACCTAAAGGTTATCCTGAAATGCACTTCACTGTTATCTATGAGAACAAATGAGTTAAAAAAATTTCAAATACCAGAATACCCTACAGGGAGGAGATATAACTATTAAAGGGCTGTTATAGCTGCAATAAATGTAGGAACAATAAAAATAAATTGATGAAGTAAATGTCAGAGCTGTTCCCCTGAGCTGCCCCCACACCTTTGTCCAAAAGTAGAACATCTCCAATTACAGAGGGTGGAAACAGCCTTCAATGACAATATGACAAGGACAGAACACAGAATGCTGGCACAGAGAACACAATTATGCACAGCCTTGAAAAATTGTATCATAGCACAATGCATGGGAGAAATCAATTAATGATGCAGGGCTTCTACTGCTGTCTAATAATCCTAGAAAGAAAAGGAGGGAAGAAAAAAAAACTTGGTATACCCAGTGTGTCAAAAAGGTGACCCTTAAGTGGAAATCTACATAATACCAGAGGTTAGTCCTCAGAGTTTATAACATCTGAGATACTCTTATTTTTATTTCTTCCCAATTTTTTCCCTTTTAAAAAAATCTAAGTCTTAAGGAGGCATTTAAGTAAAAGTCACTTCTTCTCTGGTTAAATAGCCTTGCAAAAGAGAATTCTTTGGTGGAAAGGGCAGGAATGAGCAAAGCGTGTGGCTCTTGTTGCAAGCCCACCAGCTGAAAGGGAAAAGGCAAAAGTTAGGCACAAACACGGCGGAAGGTAGAAGGTGATTTATCTTGTACAATTTACAACAGGTGCTAAACATTACGAAAACCAGAGCTATTAAGCAATCAAATTAAGCTATAATTATAACCGAAGAAAACTGTACAGGAATTCTAATTAATTCAAATCTGAACATGTCCAAGAGGAATGCTCCAGCAACCCCACTTCTGAATAAAACAAAACAAAAATAACCCTTGGATAATGCCTTCAGATTGCACAGGAAACTAAGAAATACTTCTTAGCCTGAATATTCCAGGCATTCCTTATTAAATGGTGAGAGAAATTCCCCACAAAGCCTGGGTACTTGGATTTTCAGGTACACACCATAGAAATCATGTGGTTGGGGGATCCTTCACTCAGCAGGGTTTGGAAAAGGAGTGGACCAAGGGATTCCACCACTCTCATAAGCCTTTCAAAGAGTCTGAAGGTTAACTAGTTCTTGTCTTTGAAGGTTTCTCACAGGGCACATGAACCTTTTAAAGAGCTGTACGCACTTCCCTCTAATTTTTTTTTAAGTGTTTTCTGGACTAATTCCATTTTCTTATCATTACTCCTCTTCCTAGGGACTCCCAGTCTCCATCTTTTCACTGGACTTGAGCTTTCTGCTTTTCTTCTACCCAGAGCCATGGATGATAGAATGCCAGGGTAGGGTTTTCTACTGGATGTACCCAAATGTTGGATCTGATTAAGCCCCAGGTTCTAAGGGAAGTGGTGATGGTTAGATATTTAAGTAAGATTTCCAACCCAAAGAGTGAACCATTTGATTAAATGGATGTCCTCTTCTTTGACTCATGGTTAATTTGATCTGTCCAAGCATAATAGCCACAAAACCAATAGCAATGGCATCTAGCATTTGTCACCAGCATGTTATGTACTAGGTATTGAACTGGACTCTTTATCTGGATTATCTTAATTCTTTCAGCCCCTCTATCAAGTAGGGACTCTTAGAACACTCATTTTATAGGAGAAGAGTCAGAATGGGCTGTTGGCTGTTAAATGTATTATAAAACAAAGACCTTCCTGTTTTAATTCATCCTGTTTTTATGCTCTTACATTTTTAAATAATTCAATGTAAATTATCAGTACTTTTTACTTCCTTTGGTTAAAGTGGTGAGGAGTGTGGGTGTGGAGAGCATGAATTTCTGAGCATGAGTTTGCTCTCAGGACTGAGAGGCAGAATTGGCCCCTGCCATGACTTTGTTTGTCATTTTGAATATTCTTTTATGATACATCCTTGGTTTTGGCTTGACTTAAATTTCATTCATATTATAGTATGGCTCTTGGGGGCAAAGATGTGAGAAGAAACACTGAATTTGTGCATCCCACTGACTTCATACACCTTTTCAACATTACTGGAGTTTGTGTTCTCACAGGAATCTCTATGCTGGTCATTGACAGCTTTGATAAAAGGCATGTGGCTTACTTTTCTGCTGTGGTCTGTGTTTGTTGGAGCCTTCCTCTAGGTCACATGCCTTTTTCCTTTGATTCATTGCATAGGAGAGGGTTGGTGGCTTCCTAGCTTGGCAAGATTAGTTCATAAGTATTTACTAGAAGCGATTCTCAAAGGAGTATTAGGAAGAAATTCTAATTAGAGAGCTAGAAATTTTACCAAGATTCCATTACTCGTTACTCATGCGGTAGAACTTAGAACTGAACTACAGGACAACGTGCTCTTCCTGGGTCACCCCACCTGTGCCTGCACGTGGACACTCACACTCACACCCAGTTTTCCCTGCACTGCCCTTCAGGCACCCTGTGGGAGATCTCCTGCTTTCCAGGGCATCTGCCAAACCTTGTGCTGAGGGGAGTGCAGAAACTTCCCCAGGCTCACTGTAGGGAGGCTAATGACAACAAAAATGGTATTTGGTAAAGGGTACCAGGTTGCAAGGCCTTCCAGCTGGAGACTCTTAAAGGCCAGCTCAGGGGTTCATGGAGTTAGTACAGAACTTGGCTCATGGTAGCCCCTTCATAGAAAATATGAGGTATTTATTATTATGGTTGGGATATATGCAAATACCTGCTATATGAGAATATGGACTAGCCAGGCAAATGCTAAAATATATGTACATTCCAAAAGATAAGTGGCAGTCCTTAACATTGGCTGGTGCCAAGGCTATTACATACAGGTCATTCAATTCTCAATAACTCAATGAGATTGATACAATTACCATCTCCAGCCTAAGTAGAGGAAATTGTAACTAGAGGAGTTTAAGGGCTTGCCCTAGCTCTCACAACTTACAAAGAGCAGATCTGGCATTTTAACTCAGGCAGGTGACCCTGTGATGCCCCCTCCCCTTTACTTAGCAGCAAGCTGGGCGCATCACAAGTCCAGAATGCAGGTGAGGTTCCATAGGCATAGTGTGAAGAGCCAAGTGGTAAAGGGGGCTGTGACCCTGGAGTGGAGCGGCAGAACAGGAAGGGCTGTGTGAACAATGAGGAAGAGAGTTTTTGGGCTCTAACAGGTAGGTGGAATTTGGAAGGCAGTGAGTGGAGGGCAGGAGGAAAGCATGTGTGGGCCTCACAAATTGTGTGAGCAGAGGTGAAAATGCCACCCATGCTTCAGTAAACCCAGCCAGTGGAGAGAAGGACTCACAGGGTTGATGCTTTGGTCCTCTGTGCAGCAGCCTCCCCTTTCAGAATTCTGCCTAGGTCCAGCTTACATAAGGCCTCAGGCTAGGGCAAGATCAGTGCTCCCTATCCCTTCTCACCTCCTCCAGTGTGACCTTGATCCTAAGGCACTCTCCTGTGCTTCCTACTCCTGTGTGTGGTAGGTGCCCTCAGGATCCTCAAGGAACTATGGCCATCCATTTTACAGCTTGAAGAGGAATCAGTGCTTTCTGAACTTTGAAAGGCATTGCCAAGCCCGCAGGCACCTGTTGCCCTGACAAACTCCACTTGACGATTTGTCTCCAGGCATTTTTCTAGCTTGCCCTTCTACCCCTCTGAAGTCCTGTCTGCCCCTATGAGGAGCTTCTGAAGTTGGGGAGAACTTGGCATTCCTAGTACCTGCTTCTGGCCTTTGAAATCCTCCCAGTTTTGCAAAAGTAATGGGCACCCCTCCCACATGTGGGTCATGGGGTGAGACAAGCTTTTATTTATTTATTTATTTATTTATTGTTTGTGTTTCTTGTTATTTTATTTTTTTATTTTATTATTCATATGTGCATGCAAGGCTTGGGTCATTTCTCCCCCCTGCCCCCACCCCCTCCCTTACCACCCACTCTGCCCCCTCCATCTCCCCCCCACCCCCTCAATACCCAACAGAAACTATTTTGCCCTTATTTCTAATTTTGTTGTAGAGAGAGTATAAGCCATAATAGGAAGGAACAAGGGTTTTTGCTGGTTGAGATAAGGATAGCTATACAGGGCATTGACTCACATTGATTTCCTGTGCGTGGGTGTTACCTTCTAGGTTAATTCTTTTTGATCTAACCTTTTTTCTAGTTCCTGGTCCCCTTTTCCTATTGGCCTCAGTTGTTTTTAAGGTATCTGCTTTAGTTTCTCTGTGGTAAGGACAACAAATGCTAGCTAATTTTTTAGGTGTCTTACCTATCCTCACCCCTCCCTTGTGTGCTCTCGCTTTTATCATGTGCTCAAAGTCCAATCTCCTTGTTGTGTTTGCCCTTGATCTAGTGTCCACATATGAGGGAGAACATACAATTTTTGGTCTTTTGGGCCAGGCTAACCTCACTCAGAATGATGTTCTCCAATTCCATCCATTTACCAGCGAATTATAACATTTCATTCTTCTTCATGGCTGCATAAAATTCCATTGTGTATAGATACCACATTTTCTTAATCCATTCATCAGTGGTGGGGCATCTTGGCTGTTTCCATAACTTGGCTATTGTGAATAGTGCTGCAATAAACATGGGTGTGCAGGTGCCTCTGGAGTAACCTGTGTCACAGTCTTTTGGGTATATCCCCAAGAGTGGTATTTCTGGATTAAATGGTAGATCAATGTTTAGCTTTTTAAGTAGCCTCCAAATTTTTTTCCAGAGTGGTTGTACTAGTTTACATTCCACCAACAGTGTAAGAGGATTCCTTTTTCCCCGAATCCTCACCAACACCTGTTGTTGGTGGTGTTGCTGATGGCTATTCTAACAGGGGTGAGGTGGAATCTTAGTGTGATTTTAATTTGCATTTCCTTTATTGCTAGAGATGGTGAGCATTTTTTCATGTGTTTTTTGGCCATTTGAATTTCTTCTTTTGAGAAAGTTCTGTTCATTTCACTTGCCCATTTCTTTATTGGTTCATTAGTTTTGGGAGAATTTAGTTTTTTAAGTTACCTACATATTCTGGTTATCAGTCCTTTGTCTGATGTGTAGCTGGCAAATATTTTCTCCCACTCTGTGGGTGTTCTCTTCAGTTTAGAGACCATTTCGTTTGATGAACAGAAGCTTTTTAGCTTTATGAGGTCCCATTTATCTATGCTATCTCTTAATTGCTGTGCTGCTGGGGTTTCATTGAGAAAGTTCTTAACTATACCTACTAACTCCAGAGTATTTCCTACTCTTTCCTGTATCAACTTTAGAGTTTGGGGTCTGATATTAAGATCCTTGATCCATTTTGAGTTAATCTTGGTATAGGGTGATATACATGGATCTAGTTTCAGTTTTTTGCAGACTGCTAACCAGTTTTCCCAGGAGTTTTTGTTGAAGAGGCTGCTATTTCTCCATCGTATATTTTTAGCTCCTTTGTCAAAGACAAGTTGGTTATAGTTGTTTGGCTTCATATCTGGGTCCTCTATTTTTCTTCCACTGGTCTTCGTGTCTGTTTTTGTGCCAGTACCATGCTGTTTTTATGGTTATTGCTTTGTAATACAATTTGAAGTCAGGTATTGTGATACCTCCTGCATTGTTCTTTTGACTGAGTATTGCCTTGGCTATTTGTGGCCTCTTGTGTTTCCATATAAATTTCATGGTAGATTTTTTGATCTCTTTAATGAATGTCATTGGAATTTTGATGGGAATTTCATTAAACATGTAGATTACTTTTGGGAGTATAGATATTTTTACTATGTTGATTCTACTAATTCATGAGCATGGGAGATCTCTCCACTTTCTATAGTCTTCCTCAATCTCTTTCTTCAGAAGTGTATAGTTTTCCTTGTAGGGGTCTTTCACATCTTTTGTTAGGTTTACACCTGGGTATTTGATTTTTTTTGAGGCTATTGTAAATGGAATTGTTTTCATACATTCTTTCTCAGTTTGCTCATTGTTAGTTTATAGAAATGCTAATGATTTTTCTATGTTGACTTTATATCCTGCTACCTTGCTATAGCTATTGATGATGTCTAGAAGCTTCTGAGTTGAGTTTTTTGGGTTTTTAAGGTATAGGATCAGAGACATGCTTTTAAATTGGTCTAGTGGTTGACCCATGGATGTGACTGGAGTCCTGGAATGAAAAGATCAGTATGGCAGCAACACAGGTAGCCTGTGTCTTGCTTACTCCCTCTGTGGACCATGGTGATGATGTGCTATGGCTCTTAGCTCCAATGGCCTGGATTCAAATTCCAGTTCCCTCATGTCCAGCAGTATGTCCCTGGGAAAATTAGTCAATGTCCATCCTTCTGTAAAATGCAGGTAATCATTGTACCTCCCTCATATGGCTTTTGTCAGAAGTAAAGAGGAAAAAAAACCTATGAAAAAAGCTTAGCATAGTCTCTGGCACATGATAGATGCTCAGTAAATGCTACTCATTGTTTGGCACCATGAGAGTTCTGGGAGTCCTGTCCTCCCAGCTTATTTCACCGGGTAGGAGCCTGAGGCCCCCACTGATTGTTTGCCAGTCTATGTTTACCTACCTGGTATCTGAGTCAGACCCTTGCTCCAGTGACACTAGAAGCCCAGGCCAAGGTTCTTTCTACCTAGCCATGGTGCTGGGGTCAGGTCTGTTTCTCAAAGCATAACATAATATTCTGTGTATCAGAATAGCTGAGTGAGCTTATTAAAATCACATAGTCCTGGAGCCATTAAAAGAGCATTTCTTGTGATTCCTGAAAATCTGTATTTGAGAAAAGAGCAAGCTCCCTCCCTTCCCCACCGCTCACCTCTGCTGTATTCTTTTGTACTATAAAGCTTGAGAACTTGAGTAATTCTGTCAAAAGAAGCAGCAGATTCAGGATATGATAGAGCTACTTGCACACCCATGTTTATTGCAGCACTATTTGCAATAGCCAAGCTTTGGAAGCATCCCAGACTGATGAATGGATTAAGATGTGGTATATATACACAATGGAGTTTATTCGGCCATAAAGAAGAACAAAATTATGTTGTTTGCAGGTAAGTGGATGGAACTGGAGAACTTCATGTTAAACAAAGCAAGTCAGGCTCAAAAAGTCAAAGGTTGCATGTTTTCCCTTGTATGTGAAAGCTAGACCTGTAAGTTAAATATATATATAGTAACATGTAATCATACACATACACACACACACACACACATACACACACACACAGAGAATAAAATTGTATTAGTGAGTCTAGGGGAGGTGGAAGAGGCAAAAAAAGTTAGAGAATAAAAAATGTTGACCCAACCCATCTATACTGTGAGTTGTTGAATATTAGGATAGTGTGGTGATAGAGAATGAGTAAGTAATGGGGGAGGGGATTAATTTGATTAAAGTATGATATATATAGCCCTGAAGTACCAAGGTGAAACCCCCTTGGACTATCAATATACACTTTAAAATGAAGACCAGGAGGGAAAAATAGACTTTTTTCCCGGGGGATAGGTATCAGTGGGAGATGGGTGGGCACAAGGAAAGGCAGAATGAGGGTGAATATGGTGGTTGTGTCTTGTATCTATATATGAAAATAGAAGAATGAAACCTGTTGAAACTGTTGTAAGAAGGGAGAAGAGAGGAGAGGGAAAACAATGGATGGGGTAAATGTAGTTAAGATATAAGTACATATGTAAGCATCATAGTGTATCTTCCTGTACAACTATTATATGCTAATAAAATAATAATAAAAAAGAATTGAGTAAAAAAAAAAGGAAGGTAGCAAAGTCTCGAAGTTTTTCTATCAGTCTCCTATGTTCCCTGCATGCTAGCCTGATATCTGTCCTCAGGTTGCTCACAGACTTGGGGGTCAGTATCTGTAGGGGCTGCTGAGAAATGGAGAAGGCCAGCAGGGGATTAAAGGACCAAGGAAGGCAGAAGTGGTTGGTGACACTGACATACAGGGAGGGCAAGGCCTGTGGGGAGAGGATGGGTAAGCTTTAGGACAGGGAGCCCTTGTAGGTTGGGGACTGAGTAAGTAGAGGACAGGAGAAAGGGCAGTTCCCCTGCAGTCACCCTGGGGAAAGAAGTCCCTGGGAGCAGATATTGCTGGGGACAGTGGCAGGAGTATGGAGTAGGATGATGTGACTGACCAGCCACCAGGTCACCTATGCCCTTCTTTTGATACTGTCAGGCTGCTCATTTCTGATGAAACCAACTCTCCCACCCTCCCTCAAAAGATACTGTTGATTTGATTTCATCTGTATTCTTTACTTTTATTTTGGGGGTGTCTATGGAATGGCAGCTTGTCTTGTCCCTTGATATCCTTTGTCCCTACAACTCCTTAAGGAACACTGAGGCCAACATGGGCAAGGTGTGGTCATAGGAAACGTGGGAGCAGCAGTACAGGCAGGAAATGGATGGGCATGGGGAGGAGTAGGGGGGCAGTGATCACTTTGGTGCTGAGGTGGGTGCTACCTAAACTCCTCCTTCCCTTCCCTTCCACATTTGCTCCCTGGACATCCCTGATCTGTTCAGCAGAGGTGGGGGTGAGCTAACCTGGATGGCAGATGATGAAGAAGAGCATACCCTGGGTTCTTGCCTCTGGAGGTTACATAGATTTATCTATGTCATTTACATCGTTTCTGGAATCTGGCAGAATATAAATTGAAAATAAATAAAAATAGATTTATCAGCACTTTTCAAGTTTATACTACAGGCAGGGGTGACAGTGGAAGGCACTTGCTGAGACATTTCGGTCAGGGTCAAGGTATGTGCAAAGATAAAGACCAGTGGTTGTTGCCATTCTGAGTCCATCCTCCTGAGAAGAGGCTCCAGCCAGACATCTCCATGAAGGAGAGACATGGGGTAACTGCTAATGTTCCTGAGTGCAGTTTGGGCCATGCTCTGGGCTCTGTGCTTTACACCGATTGATTCTTCAAAATGGGTACTGATAGCAACATTTTCCAAGTGAGGAAAAACAAGGCCTAGAAAGAGTAAGTTATGTACCAAGGATGCACAGTGGGATTGGGACCTACGTAACCTGCCTCAGAGACCACTCAAACCAAGGCCACAGAAGCACCTGCCTTGCTTGCTTGGACATAGGTGGGGTGTGTGTGTTTCTCTTATTAGTCAGTCAGAGAGCCACCTTCTATGTTTCGTCCACTCGGAGGCTGCTCGAGGCAGCATTGCTTGTGTTGGATAAGACTGGCAGCCTCTGGAAGGTAGGGTCCAGGGCTCACTGAATTGCTCTGTGGTGGCCCCAGCACCTTTGATCTAGGCATGGTGTCTTCAACCGAAGAAAGTTAAGGGTAGCCACTGTTGGCAGAAACCCAGCCCAGCTTTGGTATACAGTCATCTTCTCCTTACCTATCATGCCAAGCACAGTAGAGAAAGAGGTGTTTTCATTCTGGCCAGGAGAAGGGTTTCTACCACCTTTTCTTCAAAGAGTGGTGATTTGGAGTAATCTTTGGCTGGATAACTTGCTGGTAGACAGTGGCCCATACAAAGGTCAAAGTTCTCTGCATTCCTGCCCTTTTCGCCAGAAGACCCCAAGCGCATGCAGCTGTTTTCTGAGTTGTTTCTTGTCTGTCTTATGTGAGCATAAGTGTCTTATGTGAGTCCAAACAGACTCATCTGAGGTTCCTTTAGGCTTAGGCCATGGGAGGTGGGTGTGGGAAAGGATAGGTATGATGGTTAATTTTAGGGGTCAATTTGACTGGATTGAGGATGCTTAGGAAATTTGGTAGGTAAAGTGCAGTTCTGAGTGCATCTGTGAGGGTGTTTGTGAAGAAGATTGATCTGTGGTTCAGTGAATTGTGTGGGGAAAACCTGCCCTGAATGTGGGCTGCATCATCTAATAGGCTGGAGGCCCAGATGGAATGAAAAAGCAGGAATCAAAAGCTCCCTCTCCTACATGCTTCTTGATTGGATACACTTTTTGCTGTTGCTGTTGCCAGTGGTCATCGGACTCCAGATTCTTCAGCCTTTGAATGGGGACTTGCCCCAGTGGCTCTCCAGAGTGAATTTTAGGCCTTCAACCTCTGATTTGGGTTGCATCATTGGTCTCTCTTGTTCTGAAGCTTCCAGCTTCTTGAACTGGTTTCCCTGGCTCTCTGGTCTGTAGATGGCCATCATGGGACCATAATGTGGGTCTCATAACATAAGCCATTCTATATATATATATATAGAATATATATATATTACATATAATATAAATATATATTCTATATATATACTATTAGTTCTGTTGCTCCAGAAAATCATGACTTTCATGGGGTTGCAACTTCTGCCTTCTGTTACTATGTCAGCCATGGCCCAGTCTTAGTTACCCTATCCGAATCCCTCATCTTCTGCCCTACCATCCTCTCTCTCTCTGGCCCCACATTCCAAGAAGCATTAAGTCCCTTAAGTCATCTCCAGGCCTCAGAGATAACAGAGATGTCACAAGGAGCCTTCACTGAGTGGTTATGAAATAGTGGATCAAAGACGTGGATGTGGCACCCAGCTAGAGTTGTGGGCCTGAGCCCAGTTTCGTGCCATCTCTTTGAGATGGGTCTTCGCATCTAGACGTGGAATTCTCATTTCCTTGACTTTGACAAGTGGAACTCTCCAATCCTATCTGATGGCTGCCATCTCTTCTATTCAGAAAATTAGAGATGAATGGGCCTGCCTAGTTCTGCTTCAAATATTTGGAATCCCCAAATATTAGGAAAGTCACTAACCCTGTGCCTTTTTATTCATCCTCACAGGGCATTATTTTTCTCTCAGGAGGCCAGCTATCAACTTGAGACAGTTTAATTTCATACATTGCCACATGTGGCATTCTTCACTGACATCTCAGGAGCAGGTCTGATGAAGGAACTACATTTATTTTTAACTCTCTATTTTGAAATGATTTTACACAAAAAATTATAATAGCACAGGGTTTTCCTAAGGACTCTTCACTAGCTTCCTCTCATGTTAGCAGCCTATATAATCATAGAACAATTGTAGAAATGAGAAAATTAACATTGATCTAGTACTGTTAACTAATCTGTGGCTTCTATTTGAGTTTCATGAGTTAGCTCACTAATGCTCCTTTCTGGTGTAGGATCCAATCTGGGATCCTGTATCACATGTCTCCTTCGTCTCCTGAAACCAGAAGTTCCTCAGTTTGTTTTTTCATGACTTTGACACTTTTAGAGTACTGACAAGTTTTTTTGTTGAATGCCCTCTGATTTGAGCTCGTCTGATGTTTTCTTGTAATTAGATTGTTGTTCTGAACATTTGGCAAGAATCCCACAGAATTGATGTTCTCCGGGTGTTTGTTCAGGAGGTGCATCGTGTCATTATGTCTTACCCCTGGTGAAGCTATCCGTGATCACCTGGTTAAGACAGTGACTACCAGGCTAGTCCTCTGTGAAGTTACTATTTTTCTCCCTGTAATTAATAAGGACCTTGTGGGGAGATATTTTGAGATTGCTCAAGTATCCTGTTTCTAACCTACTTCTGCCCACTCAGTTCAGCTTCATCACTGGTTCTTATCTGTTACAATTGCTATAGTGGAATTTGCTTAATGATGATTGTCTACTTCTGTCATTTCTTTCACATTTATTAATTGGAAGTCTACTGGAAGAAATACATGCTTCCCTAGTCGGGAGCAGAGGTAGGAGGATCAAGGTTCGTGGCCAGCCTGGAAAACTTCGGCGAGATTATAGCTCAAAAACAAGCCAAGGGTGGTGGTGCATGCCTGTAATTCTAGTCATGTGGCAAGCAGAGGTAGGAGAATCATGGTTCAAGGCCAACCCCAGTAAAAAAAAAAAGCTAAAGGAAAAATGGCTAGAGTGGTGGAACCCTTAGCTATACGCATAAAGTCCTGAATTCAGTTCTCAGTACTGTCCCCTGAAATAGATGCTCCCCCATCCCCTTTTATGTATTTAGTTACTTCTATCAGAATGAACTCCTGTATATTTATTGCATTAAGCCCATAGATCACCTTTAACTTCTGTTACTGTTGTTTGAGTTCAACCCTGCCTCATATCCTGTGTGGATCAGTACTACCTGGTCTCCTCCCTTTTAAGGCAGACTTTACATGTCCACCTGAGGTTATGTAATACCAGAATGACTGTATCATTCTGTGCTCTCTTTCTGCCCATAAGCTCTTTTGAATGGTAACACAATCAATGACAACTAGAATTTGATGAATATTTACAAAGTGCTTTCTAGGCACAGTCTCATGGATCCTCACAATACTTTTATTTTTTAATTTTTATTTTTTTATTATTCATATGTGCATACAATGCTTGGGTCATTGGGTCATTTCTCCCTCCTGCCCCCACCCCCTGCCTTACCACCCACTCCACCCCCTCCCTCTCCCCCTCACCCCCTCGATACCTGGCAGAAACTATTTTGCCCTTATCTCTAATTTTGTTGAAGAGAGAGTATAAGCAATAATAGGAAGGAACAAGGGTTTTTGCTGGTTGAGATAAGGATAGCTATACAGGGAGTTGACTCACATTAATTTCCTGTGCATGTGTGTTACCTTCTAGGTTAATTCTTTTTGATCTAACCTTTTCTCTAGTTCCTGGTCCCCTTCTCCTATTGGCCTCAGTTGTTTTTAAGGTATCTGCTTTAGTTTCTCTGTGTTGAGGGCAACAAATGCTAGCTAATTTTGTAGGTGTCTTACCTATCCTCATACCTCCCTTGTGTGCTCTTGCTTTATCATGTGATCAAAGTCCAATCCCCTTGTTGTGTTTGCCCTTGATCTAATGTCCGCATATGAGGGAGAACATACGATTTTTGGTTTTTTGGGCCAGGCTAACCTCACTCAGAATGATATTCTCCAATTCCATCCATTTACCAGCGAATGATAACATTTCGTTCTTCTTCATGGCTGCATAAAATTCCATTGTGTATAGATACCACATTTTCTTGATCCATTCGTCAGTAGGGATCCTCACAATACTTGAGTGGATTAGGTAGGATGCCCTTCAGCAATACTACCAGCAATAGTAGCGTCCCCATGGTGCAGGTGAAGCAAGTGAGGCACAAAACCATTAAGCAACTTCTCTAGGGTTGTTGAACTCTTAAACATTGAGCTCATACTCTCAGCTTCTAGATACTGCCATTTGCTAAATAAGTCCTTATTGATCTGACCTTGGCTACTTCTCCTGCCACATTTTCTACCAGTCCTGGCATTCACTGCACTTTCCATAAGCAGTAGATGTAACAGAGGAAGGATTTCCCACCCAGTGTTGCTGAGGGTCTAGATGACATCTTGGCTGTAATGGTGGTAGGGACATCGGAAGTAGCAGAAGCAGTAGTTTTCTAAGTAATATAATTGTATAACTGGTGGTCAATTCTCCCATGGTTGTATGTAAGTCTAGTAGTTTAGGATGACCACAAGGCTGCAGTTGTGGATTTCTCCATTACCTACCCACTTGTTCTCTGTTTCTGCTTTACCATTCAGGATACCAAATCCTCTGCAAGATCCTTTATGAGCATTCAGTCTCCAGTGATGCCTTTCTCATTACATTCCCTCATTGGGACCATAACATGTTGGTTCTCCTTTAGGTCTAGGACTGTAAGAACGTGTGGTTAAGGATCAGGCATTTTAATCTGTTATATGCCTTCACTCCCTGGAAAGTTGCTCGATTTGAGGATTCACTGACTGATAAGACATAATACATGAAGAGTAACAATTCTACCGTAAGTTAATACAGGCCCCAAGTCAATTTTCTGAAACACTTTGGGCCATAGGTGTTTCAGAGCACAGAATTTTTCAGATTTAAGCAAGATCTTATGGTGTATTTACCATATAATTCATAATAACCCCACAGGGGTCTGGGGAAGTGTTTCATAGTCTAAGAAACTAATATTTTTGTAGTAATAAGTGAGGTAAATAAACACTGTAAATAGCCTCATAATAAGTTTTGTCAATAAGTTACAAAGATTATTTTTACTTTCAGAGATTTTTCGGTTTTGGAATCATAGAGGATTGTGTGCTGATATTGAGGTATCAATAGGTGACTCAGTTGGGCATGGAGGCACACATCTGCAGTCCCTCCTGGCACTCAGGAGGGAGGCAGGCAGGAGGAATGCTAGTTGGAGGCTAGCCTGGGCTCCATAGTGAGACTCTGTCTCAAAATAAAATAAAATAAAATAAAAAATTTAAAAAGATGACCCAAAGAGGCAATTAACCATTTACCCTTGGAGTTGAGATGCCTCATGCTGGGAGGACTGGTCCAGTGGGCCAGGCAGTGTTGTTCGGGGGTCCAGAGAGGCTTTGTGACTCTCTTACTGTTTGGGTGCTATTAGGAGCTCTGTGGATGCTCTCAGGACTGGGGTGTAGGAAAAAGAGAAGGGGAGACGGGCTGAGGGATTATATAGAAAGGAAAGAGAAAATTGGAAATGTTTGATTCAACCCTGATTTCAGTTCTTAAAGATTATTTTGGATAGAGCCAAATAGCTATTGGCAAGTGAAAGTCTTGCTTAGCAATGAGAGAACTTCATGGAAACACAACAATGGCATCCAGGTGTGATGAGGTCTCTTCAGGGACTCCAGAGTTCCTAACTCTCACCAATATCCCACTCTGTCCTCACCTGACAGGTGGTTGGGAGGCCTGGATGTGGGCAGTTGCCTGTTTTCCCATTGGACTGAGCCAGAACCCGGACCCTCTTGAAGCTGACCATAATACCAAGAGGGCATTGTAAAAATACATACTGATTTTTCACCAACACTGTTGGCTATAACCCAAGGTGCATCTACAAATGTAACCAAAATAGCCATGTCCCACAGTGGACTCCATTTATACCAAGTGTGTTCCAAACTTCTTTGGAATAGCTCAGTTAGTCTCTTAATGGCCATACAAGGGGACTGGAGACCTTTAGGTATTGAGGTTATGTCAGGATTTAACTCTGGTCCCTGTTGACTTGTGTTTATATCTCCTGTCCAAGAATGCTTTATCCTGAGGGAGGTTTAAATCTACCTAAGCCGGTGATCTGACAAGCCAATGGACTACAAGGGTGTGGTGCTTGTAGTTCTGTTGAACGTGTATTTCCTAGAATAAGAAATGGAGTGAGTCGAGTAGAAAATCTATAAACTTCCTTATCTCAGTTCTGGTCTCTTTTCCCTCTGTACCCTCAATCACCAATTCAGGTTGGTGAGGGTGGAGCTGGCAAAGGTATTCTCTCCAGAATTCTGTCTCTCTCCTAGGAGTGCCCTTAAAGAAAGCCTGCAGCAGAGACTTTCCCTCTCTCCTTGTCAAAGAGAAAGGTTTCATTTGCTTGTTTATAAATGGGTGCTGTCTAATAGTTAAATCTGCTTTGGGACTGGGCTGCGGGAGTACAGTTGAGGGTTTTTTGTTGATAAATATCACGTGGAAATTGAGTTCTGCTAGCATTAGCCAACTCCTGAAAAATGGATCTCTTATTGTCCTTTCAATGAGACCAGTTACATGACAACTAGCCTGGGGAGCTAAAATACTGGTGAGAAACTGAAGCCATAGATCTGTCTCAGAGCGCTGCCTCATCAGATGTGATCGTTGGTTGTTAACTTGAAGACTCTACAGCCCTGTGTCTGAGAGACAGCAGCCCAGGGATCAGAGCAGGGCAGGGAGGACTGGCAGAGGTGTGCTGCCGCCAGGTGCTGATTTCATGTACTGGCATGCACTGAGATGGCCTCAGGGGAGAAGAGAGCACCTTGAGGGGCTCTCCTGCCAGGAAAACAGGAGAACAGGAGCCAGGTGAGACATTTCACATAGAGATTGATGCAGGAATTGGCTCCAAAGTTGTAAGAAGTACTGGAGAGAAGACAGAGAGAAAGTGGGTAACTGAAAGAGCAGAAGAAAGAAAAGGCCAGAACCAGACACATATAAGCAGTGACTCCCCCTGGACTTGAGCATGCACCTGAGCCCAGACGGTATTGCTGGAACTGCCAAGGAGGGGCTGTGGCTGCCTGCAGGGGGACAGGAAATGGAATTACTCCATCTCACTGCCTCCATGACAACTGCCAGCTGGTGCCAGAGCTGCCCATGATGTCTAAGCAAAAAACAGGAAGGTTTTCTTTTCTGACACCTCTGATCTCTTACCAGTGCCTCTCTTTGGCAGAATCTGCTGGAGAGCATGCAAAGTGTAGTCTGCAGACCTCCAATTCCAGCAGTAAAGAGGAGAGTGTAGATGCTGCTGTGGAACTATGAGACAATGGACAATAAAGGATGCAGTTCTTCTGATGAAAGAGAAGTAGCAGCTAGGAGAGAAGGTCCTAACTTGTTTCAATTATAAGGGTGCATTCAAGACTTAACATCCATTGTGCCATGAGATGTGCTTTGTTTTTTTGACAGTTCCTTAAAGAAAAGAGTTTAGTACTGGAAGGGATCAATATTCTACCTAGGGTAGGAGTCACCTCTGTAACACTTGGGGGAAGGTGGCCCCATAGCCTTTGGGTGAACATTTTAGGTGACAGGAAGCTTGCTGCCTCAATGTGACAGCCAGTTCATCTCATTATCAGCTCTGCTCACTGGAAATCACTTTACTGAGCTAAGGAATATCTGCCCTCCAGTTCTTGTTTTCTATACCACCTATTTTATTTCCTTGTGCTGCCTGCTCTTGGCTTGTGCTATGTAGACAAGATGAGCTTTGACTTCTGAATATGTCATGGGTAGATTTGTCCATGAAACACAGGACACTCTCATCTCCACCCCAAAAGAGAAGTGGCTCAAACAAAGTTTAGTATCTGGGGGATTCAGCTCAGGGTAAGTAGGGGACTTTGCCTACCAATTTGCCAGGTTCCCAGTTTCCTTCCACATTTCTACTCTGCCATCATAAAAGTATAGTCTTCATTCTTGTGGTCTAAGATGGAGCTCTAGCTGTTGCATCCATGTTCCAAGCAGTAGGATGAGTAGAGACAGAGGTGAGTAGAATTCTATTTCCCTCTTAAGAAAGAGAGAACTGAAAGTTGGCGTTTGAAATTTCTACTTTCATTTGATTGGCTAGAACTTGATCACATCATAATCTAGCTGCAAAGGAGTCTGGGAAATTTATTCTTTATTTGGACAGTTAAATGTGTAGTCAATATTTCTATGATGATGGAAAAAGAAGAAAACAGAAACTGGGGTTCAGTAAGTGCCCTGGCAATAGACTCAAGCTTTTGGCTTAACACAGGCCAAACAATGTGCTAGGCCAGTACTTCTTACATTTAATGTGGTATGAATCACTTGCAGCCACTGACTTGGTAACTCTCGCTTGAGCCTGAGATTCTTCATTTCCACCGAGCTCCCAGCTGATCCCAATGCTACTGACACAAGGACCACATGGACTATGAGCATCAATACGACGCTGAATAGGATGGACAGGGTCCCATGTTGAGTCCTACAAGCTTTTCGGTTGTGAACCTGCCTTTTGGGGAGGCTGTGAAATTCAAAGCCTGGCTGCCAGGAGGCAGCCTACAAATGTAGGCTCCCTTTCTTCCTGTGGGAGGGTGCCTCTCCTCTTTATGAGGACACTGCTTGGGTCAAAAAAAATGAGCTACTCAAATGCAATGCATCATCCTCAGACTCCAGGAAATGATCAGTGAGGGTCTCCTGAGAGCCAGGAGGAGTCTGCGGTGATTGTGGACAGAGAAGGTCCATGGGGCACTGAGAACGACAGCTAGGAAGCTTCTGGCTGGGCCCAGGGCAGTGCAGCAGAGCACTGTCTCCTGTGCCAGGCAGGACGAAGGCCTGAAAGAAACAAGGCCGCCACCATGGGCCTGCCCAACTCCCCATCTGCTTGGGGAGAGAAAGGACACGGAGCAGAGGCAGGAATTCAGGCAATTAATCCTTTATTTAAAGAATAATAAACAGCCAGATTTTACATACTGAAAGAGGGAACAAGGTAAAAGGGGTTAAAAACTAAAAAGCAAGGACGGCAGACACCAATTAACACAATGCTAATTGACAATTTCCCCAAGCTTCCATGAAACATGCCAGGCCGATTTCCCCAATTGCTAATTAAATCAAACCGCACACACAATACTAATTTCCCTAACTTAGGGAACTCAGTAGACAAATAAAATGAGAAACTAACTTAAACATTTTGTCAAAGTATGGGAAGAAGGATGAATGAAATCTTAACATTAACAAACTTGGCTCCAACTAAATTTGTGAAAGTTTTGGCATGTTTAATGAAGTCTTGAAATATCCCAGTATCTCCATTCTATCACAATTGCATAAATGTGCTTCCCTAATCACAAAACAATACACAGTAGTCCTCTCCCACTTACATCCTCTCCCTCTGGTGAAGGGTACCCAGCACATCATGGAAGTGACATGTAAATTGCACCATTTAAAAATTATAAAATACCTACTTAATTACAATTAAAAACAGAGGAATAACTTCTTTTTTAAATAGTCCCTGAGGTTCTCTGAGCTGGAGTCTGGCTTTGGGAAAAACAGAAGGCAGTTACTTAATCACATAGTTGAGTGTAGTGGCAACTCGCTTTGACTGGCTTTCCCGAAGTTCCATCCCCCTCCCACCAAGTCCCTGCACACAAGCTCTGATCTATCTCACAGGTCCCTTGCTCCCTCTTCTCACCAGCCCTGGCTGCAGCCAACTTTGAAGTGTCCCCTTTCACCTCTGTGCTCCACTCAGGGTCCATGAGAAGCAACCCTGTTGAATTATGCCATCACAGAACAGGACGGGCCTTTCAGGTCACCTATCTAATTTGTTCATTTTACTATTGAGGAAAAACTCACACTAAGAGATACAGAAGTGGCTAAGATCTGATAGCTGATCTGAGGCCCCAGGTTTTTTTTTTTTTTTATTATGCAAAATATATGTGATTATTGTGATAAGCATAGCTAACACTTGCACAGTGTTTGTGTTGTGCCAGCCACAGGTTTAAGGGCTCTCCAAAATTAACTGATCTTCACAGTCATCCTGAGAAGTTCATATCATCATTTCCCTAATTTACAGATGAAGAAACTGAGGCACTAGAGTGTTAAATACATACCTTAGCTGAAGTGCCACCCCTAAGTGGCAGAATAAGATTTGACTCCAAGAAGAATAGCTCCAGTTCCATGTCTTAACCAGTCTATTCAACTGCTCCTTTGTTGACTAATTAGAAAATAGAGATAGAAATAAAAGTAGGAAATGAGAAGTGAATATCACCTACTCAGATAGATACAACCAGTATTAGAATTTTTAATATGGCTAACACAATTTGTTCTCCTCAAATATTTTTAAAAATGGAATCATGCATGTTCGTGTGGTCTCCCACAATTTGCCTTTTTTCTTATAACAACATGTTATGGACAGCTTCCCTGTGCATATACACACTTACAAAATGATCTTCAGAAATGCATGTGACACAATTTTTTTTTTAACCCATGTACTGCAGTTAACATTTGAGTTGTTTCTTCTCTCTCTCATAAGATGAGCATGAACATCTTTATCCTTTTGGATTTTCCTTAGGGTAATCCCTTCAGTATTAAAGCCATGGAAACTGGAAATTCTGAAATGTGGGGATTGGGGAAGAGGCCCTGCAGAAATGGAATATGCAGAACCATCCAGATGTTGGACTCCTCATGAAGGAAACCCTATCTCCCCAACGAAAATTTCACCTCATGTCCACTCCCTTGCAGCCCTGTTTTTTGGGGGTCACTAAGGCAAAGGCCAGAGTCTCCCCAGAAGAATGTAACAGGATACATACTTTCTGTGCCTAAGTAAGCTGCTCTTGTCTGATTAGCTTCAGACAAATTGTGTGTTCTTAAAAATTATGGTTATTCTTATTTTAGGGTAATGGTTGCCCAATGGGGCCTCTGTTGGTGACCCTTGTTTACCTGGTCCTTCTTGGCCCATCCCCAACCCCCAACTAAGGGCAAGAAGACATAGAGCTCAGCCTGAGGTTTAAGCATGGGATACTGTGACCCTCAGCTGCAGATTCGGGTTCTAAAGCAATTTTTTTTTTTTTCGCGTTCTAAAGCCTTTTTTTTTTTTCCCTGACGGGCATCCATAATGCATTTGTCAAGAAGGAGGCTGCTTATCTGTCCTTGTCCCTTCCTGGGACAAAAGCAGACCTGTCACTGTCAGATCAAGGGAACTCTGGAGCCATGTGGAAGGACAGCTGAAAGTCCTTCTCATTCATTGTGATTTATCATAATCACTGACCCCTCCCACAGGATGAAATAGAAATGAAATCGTAATGTGATAGGTTAATGCTGATAATTAAAGAGAGTTTAAGACCAGTGTGAGACTGAACTGTGTGTGTGGGTGGTTGAAATGGTTGTTTGATGTGAAAGTCAATGATTGAATTATTCAGAGAGAGTGATTTCCAAATGATAATTTTACACTTTACATAACTGATTCTGATTTATTATAGTGGCACCCAGTTGAGCTGCTTTAATTCTAAGGGGCTGTCAGCTTTTCCATCCCAAACCCCTGGTTTGAAGCATCCCCCCCAAAAAAACCTTTTTATGTCTGAAATTTAACGTTGTTGTTATTATCTCCTTCACATGCCCCCTCCCCCACTGTCCCTTGTAAGAGTTTATGGCTTGTTTGGCTTTGAAATTTATAATCTGACAGATGTGTGTGCGCGTGTGTGTGTATGTGTGATATGTGGATGGTGAATGCCCCAGATATCTGGGTCCCCTCTCCTGGTGGACTTAGAAACACTTTGGTCTTTTGCATTTAGCAGGAGGTAAAGTTATGTTGGGAATAGGATCCCAGGATCCTTAGGGACAAAA
Source organism: Castor canadensis (assembly GCF_047511655.1). Taxonomy (NCBI): domain Eukaryota; kingdom Metazoa; phylum Chordata; class Mammalia; order Rodentia; family Castoridae; genus Castor; species Castor canadensis. The sequence goes on along the minus strand of NC_133397.1, from coordinate 52,326,460 downwards.
AAATAGCACAGCAGAGGCACACTGCAATACTGCTTCATAATTGAGAGGAAAGCGTGAAAAGTGTGGGAGCCTTATTTCAGGATCACCCCAAGAGAAAGAATGTAAGAGTTGGCACTTATGCCAGGTAAATCCACCTGAAAAATCTATCCACCAGAGGTGGCTGCTGCTTCCCATCCAAATCTCTTTCGCTGGGAGTGATGTCCTGCTGTTCTTTTGTAGAACAATCTAGAATGTAAGTACCCCATAGCAGGCAAGCTGACTGCTTATGTTAACATATCTGCTTGTGAACACCCCACCTTGGCTTTGGGACACCTGGTGCACAGGATTGCTTATTTTTATTTTTATTTTATCTTATTTTTTTGGTGGTACTAGGGCTTGAACTCAGGGCCTCATGCTTGCTAGACAGGTGCTCTACAACTTAAGCCTTTATGGACGAGATGGCCCAAGAAGCATTCATTCATGCATTGACAAATCCTAACTGATCATTGTTGTCCATATAATAATATAGACAACAGCTAACATTTATTGGGTACTTACTTTGTGATAGATACTGTTTTAAGGACATTATATGAACTCACTTAATTCTCTACACAGCCCTAGGAAGTGATTTTGTTTTTAGCTCCATTTTATAGCCAAGAAAAAACTGAGGGTGACTGACTCATCCCTGAGCATTCAGTGCATTGTCTACACTCAGAGCTCTGCTGGCACCAGTACTGGTAGAAGATGCTATGCTCTGTGCTCACTTGGCCTCAGTAAAGGTCTTTGCTTGCCAGTCCCTCCCAATGATGGGTTTCAGATCTGTGATCTGCGGCTCCAAGGCAGACAGGGATAAAGATGCCCCAAGCAGGAATATGGAGGAAAATTATGGGGCAAACACAGGAATTTGAGGATTGTAAAAAAAAAAGTCTGGGGTGAGTGGAAGGAAGGACAAGGAACCAGGACACATTTATGAAAGAAGGGCAGGAGAGTAGGAGGGAGGGAGGCATATGAAAGAGGTTCTGAAGGCTCAGATCCTACTTCCCCTCTGGCCCAGCACCCTAACCTATGATGTTTGTCACCTAGATGCTGTCCCCTCTCTCAGCTCTGGGCTGGTATTAATAACAGTGTTAACAGTGCCTTCCCTTTGGGAAGCTTAGCAGAGCTTGTAGAGCCTGTTATTAAGCTGCTGCCCAAATTGGGGTTCATTCACTGCCTCAACAACTTGGCAAATGATTGCAAGCAGGAGAAGTTAGATAATTTAGTTGTTAGTAATCAAAATGTTACCTTTATGGAAAAATAAGTACCAATAAGTTATGGAGTAAAAAAAGCAAAGTTCTAATGATTGTTAAAATGAAACACAGGATTTCTCAGAACTCTTTTCCTTCCATTGGAATTCTAAGCTAGGACTCCAGATCCTTGGTGACACTGATCCACTCTTTTCTGTCCTTTAGGGCATTTGGGGAGAAAGGGAGAAGTCTAGTGGCTGAGATCCCCTGTAGGATAGAGAAGCCTGCTCTGCTCCTTCATAGCCCTTTTTCTTCCTGGCTCTAGGGGCTCTCTGAGCTCTGAACTTCCACTGTAGATACTATTGTAATAAACTTGAGGGGAGGATGCCTCACAGAGGACAACAGGATCTGTAGAGGCCTTCAAGGAGAAAGAATGGAATGGACTCAATGATGACAAAAAACTATACAACAAAAGACAACCTAAGTAAGGATGAAAGACAAATGGCCAATTGGGAGAGATATAAAGGATTAAAATGCTTCCTAAATAAAGAGGCCTTAAAAAGTAGAAAATAAAAGACCAAAACCCATAGAAAAATGTACAAAAATATAAGCAGGCAATTTACAGAATATGTATCAATGACTGATAAACACTTGAAAAGATACTCAACCCCACTAGCTATTAAAGAAGTGTAGATTGAACGATAGCATGAACTTTTTGTTCACCTAGCCGACTGACAAAAATGAAAACAATTTGGTGTCTATAAGTATGCAGAGACACAGTGGTATCCATGGTGTTGATGGGAATGGGAGTATAAATTGATATACTTCCAGGTGGGTAAGTTTGGTTGAATCTGTTAGAATTTAAAATGTTCTTTATTTTTTTGGTGGCACCAGGGTTTCAACTCAGGGTCTCGTGCTTACTTGATCTACCACTTGAACCATACCTCTAGGCCATTTTGCTTTTTAGTTATTTTCCAAATAGAGTCTTCCTTTTAATACTCAAATCAGCCTGTACAGTGATCCTCCTATTTATGCTTTCCGAGTAGCTGGGGTGATAGGCAACTACCACCATGCTCATTTTTATTGGTTAGATGAGAGTCTCACTTAACTATTTGTTCTACGTGGCCTCAAATTGTGACCCTCCCAATCTCTGCCTCCCGAGTAGCTGGGACTACAGATATGAGCCACTGCAAGTTTACAATGCTCTTATTCAGGACCTAAGAATAAAATAATAGTAGGAACAGCACATCTGTGTAGGACATATGTATAATGACATTCTTTATAATTGGTTCGTGAGAGTTGGCTACAGCTTAAATGTCTGGTGATGGAAGATGGTGAGATGTTTGATTTCTCTCATGCAATGGAATATCATACAGCTATCACCTTATTAGGTAAATCTTTATATGCTAACTGAGAAAAAGTATAGTGCCGACTGATAGGCAGAGCATGACACCCATTTTCATTAAAAAGCTACAAATTTAGATAGAGGTATATTGTCTAAGGTAAAAATTAGGAAAGAAAATGCCTTCAACTCCAAAAAAGACTGCAATCACTGAGACTAGAGATAACTTTTCTTTAAGTGTTTTCTAGTGTGTAATGCTTTCTACACAATCAATTGGACTTTGATTTTACCCATTTTGTGTGTCCAGCTATTCACATGCATTTATTTCTCCCCTTACTCTAGTCATAGAGGTGACCTTGATGTTTCATTCAAACTCCTCTTTTGCCATTGAAGTGCAAAACTCTAGTGATCATGTCTCCATTTCCTTAGGACAGTCCTGGCTTGTGTGTTGTCCCAGCTTCCCATCTGATTAATTCTTCCTTCCAGGCTCAGATGTGTCCTGTTCTGGACTATAAATTACATTGCTACCCTGCTAAGAGAGGTCAAGTATCAGCTCAAGTTCACAGAACTGGTGGGAGTTAAAGTCAGGGATTAAACTCAGAGCTGCCCATGTCACTGGATTTTGTGAAATACAGGCCCTTCCCTCAGTGAGCTTCTATCTCTAACTTTGGCAAGGACTGGTATTTCCCACAAAGGCAGGTGATTCTCTGGAAGACAATGAATTCAGGGTCCCTCTGGATTTATTTCTTTGCCTTTCCCTGTCAGCCTTTGGCAAGTCACCTCACTTTTCTGAGTCTCAGCCCCCTCAGACAGTTGATGTATGAAATGAAGAGCATAGCACAATGCTTAGCACATAAGCTTCATTTATGGAAAAAGCTGGACAATGTAACTCTGAGGTAGGTAGGGCTCCAAATATATGGAATTCTCTGGAGTAGAAAGAAAATGAGAATTCTGATGTGTTCTGGCACTGAAGAACACCATTAGACAAGGCTAGTCCCATTTTATAGACACACTTTCAAATATCCAAGGGAAAGTTATTTGCTTTAGCGATGCTGGAAGATGGAAAAGCTTTGAGCTACTTGCTTGTTAGAAGCTGATGGGCAAGTGGTTTGTTTTTCTTGGGCCAGTGTTGAGAGAGTCAGGTGCTTTTTGAGTCAGAACAGAACTGGGAAATGATTTGGTGCCACTCTGGACAGAAGTTACTCCAGTGGCCTCCGGTACCTGGAACCAGAACCTGCTAAGTGCTCTGTAAGCAAGATTTCTCTTTAATTCTAAAAGCCCTCTGAGCTCGAGGGCTTTATTATTTCTATGATTATCTCTATTATTCAAATGATGAAACTAACACTTAAAGAGATTTATTTGCCCAAAGTTCCCCAGCTAGAAATTCCAGCATATGAAGCCAGGTCTCTCTATAGCAACAGCCATACTCTTACTTCTGTATCATATTCTCTCCGCTGTGGCCCAGTAACCTATTGTGTGTCAAGCACTGTCCTAAGGAAGAGCTCTTTGGTTGGCAGGTTCCATGGCATACTGGAAATACTTTTGTCCAGTTCTGATTGACATCTCCCTCTGTCTCCACTTCTTTTCCTTTAGATGAAGAAAGTCTCAAATACCTGCTAGTTGCCATATTTCACAGCCTATGTGGTCAACATTTAATTACATTAGCATTTGTTTTTCACTAAAAAAGTAATCACATTACTGCCTTTCATGTCACATTAGTGAAAATGGATACCAATATGATACATATTAATAGAATATGATGGGAAATTGCTAATACAATTAGACTTTCACATTTTATTAGTTCTGGAGTGACACCCTATGTTGAAGAACAGCTCACTTTAGCAGTGAAGTGAACAAGGAGGAAAGTAGTTCTATCCTGTGTGGACAGAGCAGACTCCCAAGGGGCCCTGGAGCATCCACAGGGTCCCATGCTCAGTTGCTGAGCCTCACTTCCTGCTCCTTCCTGTAACATGAGCACCTTTTGGACTTGGGCAGGGAGAGGAGCTTCTTCACAGCCAGGCTGTGTGCCTGAATTGTGGTCATTAAAGGATCATGTGACATGATCCTGCCCGGGTGGCCCCAGATCAGATAGAATTAATATTTCATTATCCCTTCTGTGGCGGGTGCTGGCGGACAGAGGGACACAGGCAGGGAAAATGTCCCCAAGGTCCTTCCCAGCACTCACCAAAAGCCCTCTGAGAGGCCTCTGCCTTTGGCTGGGTGCCCTAGGAGTAACATTTGGCTGCTTTCTAGACGTCTGCCTCCTTCCATACCTTTCTTCCTACCCTCCCCCAACTTTTCTACTCTCCCAAGTAATGGTGGGAAACCTCTTGTCCACATCTCCAGTGAATATCGGTTGGCGAATTGGTTGAGGAACTTCTCTAGTTCATAGATCATCCTGCCTAACTGTCTCCTGCTAAATTGGATCTTATACCTGTGACTGTCTCCTTGTGTGCTCCCAACACTGTACAAATCCCATTTGTCTCTTCAGGCCCACTTTAAATCCTCTTTCCTCCAGAAAGCCTTCCATGTTGACTCCTGAATTTAGTACAAGCTACATGTCCACTTATGTGTTCTCATATGCCCATCCTAATAAGTTCAGGGTCTTGTTCCAGACACAAGATTATGAAGATGAAGCAGACAAACCCTAGTTCACATCACCAAGTTAACATCAGACTTGAAAGGAAACAAGGGCAATAGAAGAAGGCCAGCATACAGTGGGAGGTCATCATGGACTGACTAAAGTGTGACACACAGTATAGTCTGCTAAATAAGGCCCAGGACTCAGAGGGGATACTGAAAGTGAGTAGTGGTATAACTGGGAAGAAAAACTATGGCATATGTGGAAGAGATCTGCTTTGGCAAGGATTTAGTTTGGAGGGGGAATGGGAGTCAGGAGAAAAGATCTGAATGGAAGGGGGACAACCTGGCTTTTCAAATAATAAGTAATTTACTTCAAAGAAGGCTATACATTGTGGGTAATGAAAAGATAACTAATAGCTTCAGAGTTGTCAACCAACCTCCATCAAGATGGCAGGAGGGATTCATTTGCCAGCTCTTCCATGTTCCTCTGCAGGGAAGGGCACCAAGGAGAGGGAGTCATCTTGAAACTTGCCCTCTAGGCATTCATGAAGCTGTATACCCAGGGCACTGGTCTGGGGGTTGGAAAACCTGAATCTACACTTTGGATTTCTCAACTGCAGAACAATGGGAGAGTGTTGCTGTATCCCCTCCCACTTGGCAATTCTGCAACTTTGCTGAAGAGGGTGTACATACCATGGCAAACGAGAGACTCCTAGCTAAGCACCAGTCCTGGTGTAGTATTCTGGGGAGGTGGATGGATTAAGGGGCAGGGAGGCAGTGTGGTCTAGAAAGATAGACTGGGAGGGCTAGGGGTGCTCTCAGAACTGGAGAAAGGACACAGGCAAAGGGAAGTGACAGGTCTAGAAGTGGGATGTAGGGATTATGATTTGCAAGGCTGGGGCCTGGTGGGCAGCATGGGATGGCAGCGTGAAAATTGTGGAGTTGACCCTGTAGGTGGACGAAAGCCAGTGAAGGCAAACTTGTCCTTCACCTGGAGCTTGCCTCATTGTGATGCCTCACAAGGGACTGTCCAGTCCATTCTCCAGGCCATGGAGTGCTGTTGTCAAAGTTGGGGTTCCTATGGGAGGTGGGTATGAAGGAGGCTGACCAGGAGCGGGGGAGAAGCTGAATGGGTAGATTTGCCAATCATTTTCAAAGTGAAGGAGAGACAGAGGATGTCTTTTAATATTCATATCCAACCTGCCTCTTAGAGGTACCATCCAGGTATTTTGGTTGACCTTCCCTCTCGTTTCCTTCCCTAGCTTCTTAAAACACCACACACACACACACACACACACACACACACACACACGCACGCACGCGCGCGCGCGCGCGCGCGCGCGCGCGCACACACATACTTTGTGTGTGTGCGCGTGCGTGTGTGTGTGTGCAAAGATCTTGAAGGTGACTGTGGAAGCTTGCTTGTCTCAGACTCAGTTCTGCAAAGTCTCACGCAAGGAGAAAGTAAAATTAAGGCAATACTCAATTGCCTAATGAAACTAACAAGTACTAACCCATGTTCCAGGCCAAGGAGTTCTGGCTACAAAATGTCCACCAAGGTGGAGACAGTTCATTCACATTGTTTCATCACTATTGCCATCTTGGAGAAGATGACCTAGTCTCAAAGCATGCCAGTGACCAGTGTGTTCTCCTTTTATTTCTTCTCCTTCCTACTGTATTTTCTAACTGCACATGTAAAATAGGTGTTTGCAAGTTGCACAGATTACATATTGAAATAGTTATCACCACTCAGTCCACTATAACAAACAATACTGATTATAGAGCAGGAATATATTTTGTAATTATAATGTTCTTCGAACTTCTCTGATTGACATGCAGCATATTTCAACAAGGATGATCAAAAATGATGTTCACAGCGCGGTCCTTGTCTTCCCTCGGCAGCACAAAAGCTCGCCTCAGTGGGTTCCAGCCACCAAGTTGCCTTTGAGCAGCTGTGTCGAGATGGGATTCAGTTTCTTTGTGGGGGGGAGCGGGATGGGGGAGACACCCTGGATTTTAAATCAAAGACAATTCAGTTTAGAGAAAGATGTACCTCATGGAAATAAATAAAAGGAGGCACAGTGTATTGTCAGCTGGCCATCTTAAATCAATAATGCAGGCAGTCCATCTTGTGTGCCCATTCTGCTGTGAGGGGGAGGGGCACCTGTCTACAGGCTGGTCCTGGAATAAAAGCCCTTATCAGAGATGTCTGGGGCTGCAAGCAAGGTTTGCTCTGCTCTTCAAGGCCTCTCCAGAGCCTTCCTGGCAGTGTGCCCGCCAGGGGTCTGAGCATGTTAATGTCCTTTACCTCTAGATCACATCAATCTGCGTCTATTATTTTGCCAAGCAGGGACACCTGGACGGGAGGCTGTATTTTCTTTCAGTGGCCCCTGGCTTATAAAACAAAACCAGCAAAGAGCACGTAATCCCTTTGAGTATTCTTCTGGTGTGCCTAATGGGGTTTTTTTGACAGTGCCAGGTACTGTGAGAAGACTCTAGGTTAAAGGAAGAAAAGGCAGGCAGCATTTTTTAATCATCTTCTTTGTTTACAAAGTGGTGACATTCAGTCTTGAATCAAAGAGAACAGTTTTCCAGGTAGAAAAGTCTCGGGTTTGTTTTTTGTCAGCTCCCAGCTACCTGTGTGTCTCTCCTCCAAACTTTGCGTAAAATCAACTTACCTTGATTTAAGCAACAAACAAAAGGACTTGAGGGTTGGAAAGGTGGGAAAGGGGGGAAGCTTTTAAAAGATTATCCTTTTGGAGTTTTGATAGATTAAGAGGGTGATCAAACTAGGCAGCATCTTAATAATAGGGCCATGTGAATTTTGGCTGGGCTAATGGAAGCTCTTTTGTCAATTTCCTGTAACCTGCATTTGACAGGACTCAGGAAATGGCAGGACCTGCCACCTTTGATACCTAGAAGGGGCTTAATGAGATTTAAAGGTGCGGCACCGTGACTGGAGTTTCCCCACTGTAGGTGTAAGTTACACAAAGTCTGTCTATGCACCAGTCCCTGGCTGGTTCTGTCTCCTGTGCAGGAATTCAGAACGTGTTTTCTCTGTAGAAGTAACAGCTGAGAGCTGGGCAGCTGAGTTTCTGAACAGAAATTGTTTTTCTAAAAAGATTTTTTTTATTCCATTCAGGACTGTGTCTCTGAAATATTATCTATCATAAAAAACATGACATGAATTTACTATGGCAGTCAGCTGCAATTTTTAAATACACTCGTTAGGGTAGTAACATCTTCGTCTTCCCTTCCCAAAGAGACAAGGATGAAGAGTGAGCACATCAGACTTATTTCTTGGCGGTGGGTGGGAGGGGTGTGGGAGAGGCCATGCCAGGACATATGAGTCCAGATGGGGTCCACACGTTTTTGATGGAATATTTGAGCTGGAAATATTCAATGTGAAAGACCCTGCCTCAGGAGCATGCTGTTAGTGGAAGGGGCTGGGAGTCATGGGGAGTCCCTGTGCCTGTTGGGTGAGTTTGAGGGTGGAGCTGCCTGGGCAGGGTGTGTGGGTTACAGACAGTCTTGCTAACCTTTTATGACAGTGGTTATTTGGAGATCTCAAGGGGAGCAAACGGTTTGCCTCTGGAGCTATCCTAGTGAGACTGTACTGGAATAGTACAGAGCCTAGTTAAAGTGGGTAAGATATGCCCTTAGAATCCTGCTCACATGATGTCTGTCTGACCCTGCAGGTACTAGACCTCCTTGCCTGGGGGCAGGAAAGTCCTCTGATGTCCAAAAGGCTAAAGATCTGTGTCTTACTACCTGCCGAGCGCCCCTCCCTGGATGGCTGCCAGCCAAGCCTTGGCATGCCTTTCCAGAGCTCTTTGTGGATTCTGGTCTTTGCTAGGGTCAGAGAGGAACTTGACTGTACTCTGCTCTCTTGGTCCAAATAGAGGCTGTAGTTGGTCTTCTTTAGAACTTTAGTTATCTGCACCCCTCTAGAAATGGGCCTGCATTTCTCTGGTGGGGGCTGGCCACAGCACCTTGGTTGCATGGCCAAGAAACAGACCAGAAATGCTGCTTCCATCTCCCAAAGGCCCACAGCAAAACGTTCACGTCCTCTGCAGAATCAAGTCCCGAGCTTCTTAGGAGCCAAGCTGTGGAGCACATAGATTGATACTTACAGGGGCAAAGCTCCCAGTAATATTTCAAACTGATTTTTCAAGATGTGCAGTATCGGTATTTTAGTTTAGACTTGTCCACAGATGCACTTAAGGAGTCAATAGGAGTAAGTGGGATGTGGATAGGTCTGATTAAAGTTCAAGCTTTTCTGTTTCACCTTATCTGTCTTACAAGAACAGAGTACCGCCCCCCCCAATTTCAGATTTATGATTTATAAATATCAGATTCCCCTTACTATCCTTGGCCTACATCAGCTAGCCTTTCTCGCTGGGTTTTCTTTTCATGATATTCAGGGCACCGCTGGGAGAAATCAAATGTAAACTGATCTATTTTACAGATAGGCTGAGAAGTTTGTGTGATTTTAAAAAATGATATCTGTTTAAAATGTTCACAAATAGAAGCCATCAAAATGCTCACACATGGCTCCTAAAAATGTGTGAAGGGTCAGCTAAGGTTGGAGGTTATGTGCTTAGGAGCTCCAGGAAGAGCTTGTAGACTGTCAGATACAAAAGTTGTAAAGAAGACCAACAGACAAGCTTGGAGTCACACCATTTGGTAGCTGTATGACTTTGGAAAATCGTTTGGACCTTTCTGAATGTGCCCTTCCCTGTGCAGTGGAATCAATGGAGATGTTATCTATGTCATAAGATTGCTGTGACCCTATCCACTTTTTGGATCATGAACCACAATATAAAATGCAGCTTCTATTACAACCCAGCACATATGTGTACATACTTACGCTTGCACAATGGAAACAAGTTTTTCATGACACAATTTTTATCTATAATCTAAAAATGCCCATAGTATTTTTCTGTTCTAGTTTTTCATGGATCACCATGACCTCCTCATTTGCAACCAAAGGGAGAAAGAGGGGTAGAGCATCTTATGGATGTGCTTAAGGATTAGATCTGAAAGTTGGAATATGTGTTCAACCACTAAAATCTCTAATGGCTAGAACCCAAGTCACATGGCCCCAAGCACTGTAAAGAGGCTGGGGCATGCTGTCTTTCTATGTCTCTGAAAACTGTGAGGAGACAGAATGAATGACATAAATCACAGCAGGTGGTACCAAGACAGGTCTTTTATATGCTGACACTTAGCAGTCAGTTGATGGAGACGCAGGACTGGTCTGATTTGGGGTATTGCTGTCTAGCCACAAAGGAACAGATGGAATTAATGATGATGTTAAGAGGCCTCTTCACACTTTTCTTTAAGCCTTCTCCATAATTTTGAAGCTTCACAGACTGGTTGATGGGTATAGACAAAGTTTTCTATAACTAGTGTTAAGTTTTCCACCCCCCCCCCCTTTTTCCACTTGCTTTATTATGTGTGACACAGACCCAGAGTCTGCAACCCTTCACCCAATCTTCTAACACCTGAGACCCCACTCCTCCCTACCATGCATCATTAAGGGAGGAATAAAACAAAAGAAGCTGGAGTTGGGGTGCCTGCAGCAAACCCCACAATAAGTGATCTTGTAGACTGAGGTGTGGTCCTGAGAGCCTGTGACGATCAGTCAGTTGTTTGAAGACACATCACTCCTTCTCCTTCATCTCTCGGGGATCTGGAGGGCCCTCACTCATGTGGGCATATTGTGGATGGTGACCAGGTTGTCCATCCTTAGCTTACCCACCACTGCTCATATGGGGAGAACTTGAACAAGAGGACAGTGTGATCCTTATACCTTACCATGTGTGCCTGGCCCCTGCTGGTGGATTGCAGTCAGTGCTGGCCATTGGCCAAGCCCAGAACACCCAGTCTTCCTTGGCTCTGTGGGACTGGCTCATGATCTGAGACTCAAATGAGTACTCCAGGGGCTTCCAGACTGTCCACATGTTCCAGCCCCACAGACAGGCATCCAGAACCCCCATCCAAATGCTTTGGTCTTTTACCATGATGCTCTTGGCAGGTGTCCAGAGAGGTCCCTGACCATGCTGCAATCCCTCCGGTCCCATATCCTGAGGGTTCCATTGGTAAAGCCAACCAAGGCTAAGTTCTCATCTACTTTGGTAGCCAGCACTTGGCAGGAGAGACTCTTGCAGGGCAGCTCATCCTTCACATACAGGGAGGATGCTGACAGATCCCACAAGCTCATGCTGGTCAGGTTGTGGCCGCCTGGAAACAGGGTCCTGCTGTCAGAAGTTAGCAGGCAGATGTGCAGGTAGGTCCCTCTGGTCTGTATACATGGCAGCAAGTAGATATCTGGAAACGTGTCCTCAGCCACCTGGCTAACCAGACTCCGATACCTTGAGGCAGGCCTTGACAACCAGAGTAAGTTTATCATTTTCTGGATGTTGGGGTTGAAGCATGACATCCTTACAGACAATGGAATAGGACTGAAGGTTCTGTCTCAAGTTGGTGAGCTGTGACTGTGCATATCACTAATTGATAGTGAGAGTGAACATTTATTGGGTACATATCGTATGCCAGATATTTGAGCTAAGCTTTATTCAATTCATCATCATCACGTTATTACACAGAATCTTGGGCTTCTTAGTTCTCTTCAAGGTAAATTATTCTGCTACCTTTACTTCGTAAGTAAAATATGGCTGAAGTTCAGAGAGATTGTTTTATTGTAGGATTACACAGCCCATTAGTGGTTGCACTAAGACTGAAAGTCAAAATTTTCCAATCCATTTGATAAGGACATGAGGACAATAAAGTCTTAGAATCTTTAATTTTATCCAGATATATATCAGAAATGCTAACATATACTGGGATAGAATGGCTGAACCTTTGTGATGACAAACTTGTTTTAGCTTGAAGTGGTCATTTTGGGCCTAAGTAACAAAAAATTTCTCAGGTACTTCAGGTATAGGTTGGTAATTTACACTATCATTATCAGTTTCATGTAGAAACACACATTTAGATTTTAGTAAAAGACCTTTATCCATGATTTTTACTTAGTTTCACTTAAGTCTGCATGCTATCTTCTTATTACTAAGCAGCCTTTGGTTATTACCTGGACTTGAAGGGAAAATTTAGAATTTGCCAAAAGAGCAAATGTGCTTTTGACAATGACAGGTTAGAGGAAACTGAATTAAGTCACAGCTTAAAGGATGTAAGTTCTTTAGGAAGAACTTTTTAGTGACAAAATCCTTGAAGTGACTAGGAATGCTCTAACACTTCTCTCTTTGGAGGTTTTAAAAAGTGGCTCTCCAGAACTGGCCTGAGCCAGAAGTATTGACCTATGTATGACCTGAGGTTTCCTTCCTGGACCAAGGGATCCTATAATTCCAAGAAATCAGCTTCTCTGAGTTGTTTAATGTAGCAAATGTCTTTTAAAGAAGTTACAGAAAATAAGAATCCACATGATGTGTGGGCCTGCATATATGTGATTTACACACATGGCCCAAATCCAGTGATCTGTACCATGTCTTCTTGAGGAGGGCCAAAGGGTCTGGATGTTTAGAATGAAGAGTTCCCAGCCTGATGTGGTTGGAATTTGCAGTCTTATTGTTTGTGTGTGCAGTTGTAATGGATTGTCTTTTTCTAGGAATTCTCTTTCCATTCCACACCCGCCATACTTTTGTATTTTTGGGATCAAGAAAGGCAGAAAAAAGAGACTATTAGGTGAGCACTTCTGGCATCACGGTCCCTTCTCCCTCCCCCAGCAGCATACTCTGCTTATGTGGATGTTCTTCCCTGCCCCCAATTAATCATGTCCTGAAAGGGGTAGACAAGAATAGCAGCATCTCATGGCTTCACTATTAACCAGTGTTTAAAGGGGTGTGCTAGTTGGGAGTGCCTAGGCCCCAGGGTGTTTCCTGAAGTGTGTACTGGGGAAGGCATTCTGTGCTGTGTATGAACCGATAATTTTGTTAACTGAAAAAACCAAGTGTTTCCTGCCTCATCATGAACTCCCTTTATTCTTGCATATTGTAACTGACAGTCTGAGCAGAATGAGACCAGAACAGGGAATCAGGAATGCTACTTTTGTCCTGATCTGGCTGCTAACCTGCTCCTTCTCTCTGGACAGTTTGCCTAACCTCTCTGTGCCTCATTACCTTCCTTTCCCCAACTGCAAAATCAGGACCATTTCCCATACTTGCTGTAACTTGGAGATGTTGGGTACATCCAGGCTATTTACTTGGAGCTGTTGGCAGGGAAAGGATGGCATACATTTATGATAGTGTTTTTGTCTTTATTATGATTGCAGTTATTTTATTTATTTTTTAATGGCTCAGAAGAAACTTCTGTGAACTAAGTAAAAGAAGACAAACTCTATATTACAATGATCTACTGTTAAGATGTGCTCTTCCAGAGCTAGGACATCATTTCCAAGCATTACCTCCTGAATGCAAACTAGCACTTTGTCCTAACCCCTGAGGTCCAGCCCAGTGGGTTCCACTTCTGAGAGATGTAGCCATCCTGCTTTCACTTTTTTTCATGGGACAAGCTAGTTCTAATTTTGCGTTTTCACTGAAAAGATCTGGAAGCCCCTTTCTTCTGCCCCAACCTTACTTAATTTTTCTTTTTTTTTTTTTGCATGCCCTGGATGGAGGAAAACCTCCTGAGGCTCATCACCTGCAAATGGTGCTTCTGAAAAAGAGATGGTTTCAGGAAGTTTCAAGCACTGAAAATGGGTGTGTAATGAACCCTGTTTTGCATCTTTAATTACAGCATTTTCTACCACGCATGCTATAATCACATGCTTTCTCTAGAGCCGAAGCAATGTGTAATTCCAGGTCCATTCATTAATGAGCTGGCAGATCAATCATAGGCCCTGTCAAAAACAGCACTGCTGTCCCTGTGGACCCTTTACACAGCCCATGGGATCAGATACACAGTGGATCCCTTCTCTCCAGGGGCACGCAAAGGCCTTCTTAACTAATGTCTGCTTTAAGCATGTAGGTTTCTGATGTGACATTTGTCTGTCTGTCTGTTGCCTACTCTCCCCTCTCCCGCTCCCATATAGTGTCTGCTCCCTAGGAAGAATGAATTGCTTCTGAAATTCAGTAATTGAAGAGTGAAAAGGGAAAAGGAGGGTCAGCCCCCGGGAAGCAGGGGGGGGGGGAGACAAGGACGGGGATTTATGTGACCCTGGAATAGTGCTCAGAAGCCCTTGTGGTCTAAAAATATCTTCCTTATTCAGGTTTCAGTCTGGAATTCCTTCACTAGGGGCAGGCTTTGGGTTAAGCATTGTCCCCCAGAGAGAGCAAAGGGGGGAATTCTTGTTTAAAAAGCAAATACTTGCCATATGCAAAACAGAGGCCATTCATTTACAAATGTGTTTGTATCAGATTGCTTTCTCCCTAACCTGAGGGGGTGAGGTTGGAAGTGTGAGGGTCTCTGGGTGTCAGGGTGGAGACTGCAGCTCACAGACATCCAAGAAAGGATGAGCACCTGGGGGGAGGAGGTCTGATTGCCTGGACATTGGCCTAGTTCTTTCCACGTTTGGCTGGAGCCTGGCCTCAGTGAGCAGAGACTGGAGCCAAGTTGCTGAGGACGACTGAAGAGGTGACAAAATCAGAGCAACTATGCTCAGAGTTCAGTTGTCACAACTCTGAGATGATTGGCTAGTGTCACATTAGGGCCTGGGCTTCTCTTTAAGAAAGGTTTTGACTTTTTAAGTGAAGCACTTATCCAATACGTTAATCATTATTATCAGCATATTATTGATATTGATGTACTATAAATAATATATTAATTGTTGTCTTCTTCTCACTGGAACATTAGTCCCCTAAGGACAGCTTCTTTGTTGATTCAGTCCAGTGCTTGCAACAGAGCCTAGCACACAGTTGGTGCTCAATAAATAGCTGTTGGATAAATGAACATGTTTATTCTTTTCCTCAGATAATTCACTCTTTTCCATGTTAGTCTCTACACACTACTCACTGTGGTACCAGAAATCATAGACTTTTCAGCTTGGCGCTATCTTTCTACTCTAGGGCCCTCTTAGAATTGAGAAATTGCAGATCCTCGATTTGCACCAATTTCTTGAACTGAGAATTGGTCAACAGGGTAAGGGAGTCTCTGCCGGCCTTGTGTACCATGCCATGGTAGTTTATTGCAAATGATGAGGCCTAGGACTGAACGTAAACAAACACAGCCCTGAGTTTAAAATAGACCATTGAGCAGCTCACAAAATAGGCCCCTTGTTTTTAAGAGCACAGCGGATGCTCTTGAGAAATAGTAAGAAACAATAGTCTGGAAGCTGGATCAACAGCTCTGATGCTCTCTGGCTGCGTTTGTCCTTCGAACTTTGTGTCTGGCACGCCTGCAATGGAGCTGGCTGCCAGCTGTGGCCAGCGTCCACCGACAGTGGAAAGTTTATCTGGGCTGCTGGAGGGAACTGGAAATTGAAATCTTTTTGAAAAAGCTGCACCATGTTTGTGCTAATTTCTAAAAGACACAGATACCTTTTGCAGAGGGAGTCCTGTGTTTGTCCCAAGTGAAGCATGAGATGGGTAACTAATGTGTGACAAGGGACATGCTCTTAACAAGACCAAGCCCAAGTTTTCTTATCTGCACAGTAGGGCATTAGTACCTCCCACCTAGTGTGGTTCCAGTGCCTGGCATGTGCTGGCATCTGATAGGTGACAATCACAGTAACCATCTGGGAGTTGTAGAGGAGTCTTTTGCCAGCACTTTGAGGGCATAAATATAATTCTTTCCTTTTCTTCCCTCCAAAATCACTATTCTTTATTTTCTTTTCTAGTTTAGGTGAATTTTATTGTTAGAAAAATTTTATTTATATTTTTATTATTGCTGTACTGAGGGTACATTGTGACATTTACTAAAGTTCATACAACATGTCATAGTTGAATTCACCCCTTCATCATTCTTCTTTATTTCTCCTCCCAGCCATTCCTGGAATGGTTTCAACAGGTCTCATTTTGCCATTTCCATGCATGTATTCGTAATACTTCCACTTCTTATACCTTTTATATCCTGCTCCCTCCCACTGATTCCACCCCCAGACCTGTTTTGCCTCTTGTCTCTGTTTTTAAAAAAAAAAAAAAAAGAAAAGAAATCGACATTTTTGTTTGTTTACGACAGCTATACAGGGTGTTTCATTGTGACATTTCCATGTAGATATGTATTATAATCCAAATTGGTTCATCCCCTCTATTTTCCTCTTTTCTACCTTAGTCCCCTTCTTATGGCAAAATCACTATTCTTAACAAAACAGAAAGGTAGGCACATAACCAGAATTAGTATATCAGTACATTTTCATTGTGAAAAGCTTAAGTAATTAAGAAATATTCCTACATCTTCCCCAAAGTAACCAATGTGGGAGTATACCTTCTAGGACCTCCCCCTCATATTACTGTAACTATCCCTATCCATCCATCCACTCACCCATCCATTCACCCATGTATCTTCTATCTATCTTTTTGTGATGGTTAATTTTGTGTTTAAACTTGATTGGTGCACAGATATTTGGTGAAACATTGTTCTTGATGTTACTTTGGAAGTGTGTTTTGGATGAGATAAACATTTGAATGTGTGGACTTTTGAATACAGTGGATTACTCTCCTTAATGTGTATAAGCCTCATACAATCATTTGAAGTCCTTGGTAGAACAAAAAGTAACCTTCTGGGAAGAAGAAGGAGGCCTTCTAGCAGATCAACTTCGGGCTCCAACTGTTGTTCTTCCCTGGGTCTCCACTCTACTGGCACACCCTGAAGATTTTGGACTTCCCAAGCCTCCACGACCTTCTGAGCCAATTTCCCACATTAAACTCCTTTTTTCTCTCTATCCAAGTCCTATTGGTTTCTCTGGAGAAGCGTAATATTTTTTCTTTTTCTTTTTCTTTTTCTTTCTTTCTTTCTTTCTTTCTTTCTTTCTTTCTTTCTTTCTTTCTTTCTTTCTTTCTTTCTTTCTTTCTTTCTTTCTTTCTTTCTTTCTTTCTTTCTTTCTTTCTTTCTTTCTTCCTACCTTCCTTCCTTCTTTCCTTCCTTCCTTCCTTCTTTCCTTCCTTCCTTTCTTTCTTTCTTTCATCATCATCACAAGATACATACTTAGGGATATCTTCATGCTCCATTCGTTTTCTGTCACCTTCTCTCATTCTAGAAAGACAGCCAGCTTGTTGTGTAAAGCCAAAGCAGAGACTGTCTGCCTTCTACCTCTCTTTGTGAAAGCCCCAGCAACTGATGGGATGTATTACAACTCAGGGATAAGAGCAGAAGAGAGTGGAAAAGAGGCAGACTTGAGATGGAGAGATAGAGAGAAATCCCGCAACTAGGTAAGGTTTTATAGGCTGAGACCTTGTCCATACTTGTACGTTTTCATTAGACAATGACAAGGCCTAGGGGATGGATAAATGGTCTCTTGAACCCAAGAAGACATGTTAGTCACTGGGCTCTTCTCTAAAGACTCCTATGTCCAGTGATGATGTATTGATTTTTTTTTTAATCTTTTGGATAATATAATAACTGGGGTAGGCCAAAGGTTGAAGGACCACATGGAAGGCTTTGTTTTATATGATCTTGGAACCTTGTCGTAACTCAGGGCTATGATGACACAAGTTAAAGTAATGAATGATATTATATAGATACTGGCTCTAATACCTATATCTGTATTCTATCTACTTATATTCATCTATCTATCTATCTATCTACCTACCTATCTATTGTATCCTTTCCAGTTGTGATTCCACTTATGTAAAACTATGAATGTACTCTGTGTATAATTTGAAGTATTTAAAGTGTTACATTTTTGAGTGTTAAAGCATTTAATGTAAAGTTTTCATTTAATGTATTTCATTTTAATGTACTTAATGTATTTAATTTCATTTAAAGTACTTAAAGTTTTCATTTGCTATATCTAGAATATCTTTCTATAGTTCTAACTCATTCTTTCAAGTATTATAAATTACTGCTTTGCCATAATTCATATAAACCATTTTCTGATAAATATTTAGGTTGTTTTCATTTTTTCCTCTTAGAAATTGTACTCTAGTGAACATCCTTGAATATTGGGTAGTTATTCTCAATTGTCTGAAAAGCAGAACCGCATCTCCTCCCAGAATCCTGTTTCACTTTTGCCTGCCTACAGGAGCCAGCTCGGTGATGGGCTCAGCAGAATATAGGGCACAGATGCAAGGTATGGTTCTCCCTGCTGGAGCCTGTGATCTTTAGGTAAGACCTACAGAACAAGAGACTTCTCTCTATAGGATGTCATGGAGCTAGAAATCAATAATGACTACGTAACTTGGGGAATCATAATAGCTCAAGGTTTTCTATAGATGAGAAGAGACTTTTACCTGATAAATCACATACCTTCCTTGACATTTCCTTGGAATGCAGAAATGTGTGGCAGAGCAGGCTTCCGTCTGTGGTGATTCTCAAGCCATTTATGTTTCCTGTTTCCCTTTATTATTATTAATTTTTTTTTAAGGAAAAAGACTTGGTAAAGCCAAAGTGCCAGGCCCCAATATTTGGAGAAGTTTGTGTGTACCTTCTGTGTATTTTTTTTTCATTTGACTTAGTTTTAATATACAAATCATAAGTCACTTTACAACAGGAATATATTCTGAGAAATGCATTGTTTAGGCAGCTTCCCAATTGTGCAAACATCACAGTGTCTTAGACAAGCCTAGATGGTATGGACAATCACTTGATTTTTTAAAAAAATTATTCATTTATTCACATGTGCATACATTGTTTGGGTCATTTCTTCTCCCTCCCCCTTCTTTCCCCCTCCCCCCTCCCTTCCAGGCAGAACCTGTTTCCGTGTATATTTTGTACTTTTATTATATGTGTGTTTTCACAAATAATGTAAACTCGTTTCACAGGTTTAAAAACTTCGTGGATCTTCTCAGCAAGATGTAAATAGGCAAGGCAAGAGACCTGGTATTTCTTTGTAAACCTATCAGCTTTATGGGGTAGAGTGGTATTTGCCCTTGATCATGTTCAAGAAGAACCTAGGAGGCCATCTGGCCTTCCCCTTGCTCATCTTCTTCCTCTCTCTTGGTGTTTCCTCTCCTCCTCAGTTACTTCTGTCAAGGGTCTGGCATTCATTTCTGAAGGCTTCTGGAAGACTGTGGGCAAAGACCCAAGCTCCACCCTTCAACGAGCCTTTGTGATGTGGGGAACACTTGAGATAAGCATTTTAAACTAGGAATGCATCTCCAGTGAGAGACTTGAGCAAATGGCAGGAACCCTGAGTAGTCCCCAGAATAAGGCCACATGACAGGTCATGACTCTATTGACCTCTTTGGCTAAGATTGGTGACCAGATGTGTTGAGGAAGATGCTGTCCAGTTTGGCTGTCCCAAATCAGAAATGAGACTCACTGACAGGGAGATTTAGAAAGTCCTGTACTTGATCCTTTCATGATAACATGAGGTCAAATTGCACTGTCTTCTTTTTGGGCAAACTGGTCTCCAATGCTGGTGGAAAAGCTGGAAGGAGCAGGCCTGCCTCCCTCCTGCCTTCTCTTTTTTCCTCATTCATTCTTTCCAAATATCTAGGGAATGTGGAACTTCTTGTTTCAGATACTTGCATTTTAGAATTTGATTTTTTTTTTAACTGAAGAATACTGTGCTGGCACAGATCCTTTTGTGGAGGCAAAAGGAAACAACAAGAAAAGAGGTGCAAAAAGTTCCCTTTTGATGTAAAAACAATTCACCCTGAGACTCCACACACCAAATTCTCAGCCTCAAAGGATTTTTACCAACAGCCTGTCACCCACGACTGTTCTTACCCTCTTCTTTCTCTTTTCTTCCTCCTCCAGGACTTTGCATGTGGATAAGAATGCATTAAAGTTGCTTTTAGTTGTTTTTTTTTTTTCTAATTACTCAACAACTTTCAAGTGGAGAAAAATTTGGGTCTTTTAATTTCATTTTTGGCTTGTTTTTTTCTTCTTTTGCATGTATATGTCTCCTTTCTGTTTGCTAAACAGTAATTGCAGATCTTCCTGGCCACCTTTAATACTCCCAGCTAATTATCCTGAAATAAATCTCTTTCAAGCCTGCATGCCAGCAGTTCTGGGATCCTAGCAGCTCTTTCAGCTCCAGGCCGCCTGTCACTCAAATGGGCCTCAGCTGCAACTTCCAATGATGAGTATTAACCTCCCGCTGGGAAGATTCACCCAATCTCCCCACTTCCAACAGCAGCTCCCAGGGCCTTACCATGCTCCTACCTGTTAGCCTAAGCTGGGATTTTCTTTTGCTAACGCTGTGATTTTGAAAAGTGGAAGAGGATTCCTGGGAGAAAGACACTCAGTTAACCTTCTCCTAATTGCCATTCAAGAAGGAAAGGGAGAGCAAGATGGTAGCTGTCCCAGGAGGGCTGCTAGGCCAGAGAGTGGCCTGTAGCCTTGCCAGGAACCACACTGTCCTGCTGGTGAACCTGTGAGTGTCTCTTCCGGAACTGAGGGTCTGTGTCCACACAATTTGACCTGAGGGCAGTTGATTGCTAGTGTCTGGGGATGGGCCTTGATTCCAGCCTACTGTCTTCTGGGATGTTCTCCATACAACTCAGTGTGTCTTTTGGTGGCTCCCTGGGTTCTCCTCTACTCAAGTGCTGCTCTTCCATTCTAGATTTCCTCCATCTTGTTTAATAAGAGTCAGAGTTTTTTTGCTGATTCACACATAACCTAGTTATTTCTTCAGAATTTTGCTGCTGGGCCCTTTTGCCTCTCCTGAGTGAGGCAGGACTTCCCCTTTGCTCTTTTTCCTTCCATTCCTTCTGGTAAGCTGAGAAAATGGATGACCTAAGTGGGCCCAACAGCACAGGTTCTAGAGCAGTGTTGCCCAATACATGGCAGAGAGTAATGGTCCAGTTAAGAAAGTGAATAAATGAACAAGTAAGTGCATGAAATAAATCCTATCCCCAAATATTGCATCACTTTTCTATATCAATTTCTCTGAAACTTTTTTTTTTTCTGTCATGATGGGCAGATTGAGTCATTGTTCACCCAATGCCAGTTCCCTTCGTGTGGGAAGAATTCTACTTCTCCACCACTGGGGAAGACATGTGTCATGCAGTGGTCAGTGAAATGTTAACTGGGTGAAGCATATCACTTCTAGTTGGAAGCTATGAGAAACTGGTAGTCTCTTTTTCTTCTGTTTTATTTGCTGGGAAAATTCCAGATGGTGGTTGCTCCATCAACTTGGGCCTTGGAATGGGAGCCTCCAGTGGATCTACCAAGGACTTTGGTGTGAGCAAGAAATAAACTTTTGTAGTTATGTATCACTGAGGTTTTGGATGTTTGTGGCAAATCTAAGCTTTCCTGATGGATACACAAATGCAACATATATTTATTTACATCTATGTGAGGTTTAATTTTCCCAGTCTTTAAATGCACAATTTTATCTGCCTCTGAATAAAAATATATATATTTTTGTACTTAGTTGGTTTCTTATTCTTTTCAGTGCTACAAACCAGATACCAGAAACCCAAATCCTGGCTGGGTTGTACATCAGCACTGGATCACTAGTAAATCAAGCAGAGCATCAAATAAATGCTATCAGAGAAGGACTGCCATATGCAGTTGTGAGTGTGTGTACTCAACAACTAAGTGACCGGGCATTCTAGAAAACCTCAATGTGAATGACTGTGTAGATTATTTGGGAATCTCTTTTTAAAAAGAGTCTGCTTATAAGAAACTCTCAGGAGCCCAGGAGCAACTGTGGATTCTACTACCAATGCAAAACCAGAGAGTTCATTCTAAAGGATGCTATGGATATGGCTGAGACCCTGCAGGAAATCATGGTGGGAGAATCCCTTACCATGTTGCATCTTTGGCATAACTTAAGCAAAATGTGAGCACCAGGCTTTCTGCCAATCCATCATCTCTTCCTCCCTCCCCTGCCTCCAACCTCAGCTCCAGGGATGTCCTTGGTACTATATTCTATTTTGAAGGACCATGTTTTCTGATTTTCTCTTTTTGTGGTTTGTGTCTTCTGGGCCTGCCCAATAGAGGGAGCTCAACAGATTTCATCCAGCGTTCATCTCCTCTGGACTCTTACCAGTTCCAGCCCTAAATTTTTAACTATTTAATCCCTTGGTCTTGACTGGTTAGGGGGTCTACCCTAAGGCATAGTGGTGTTTGTTTTAATCTTGATGGTCTCTTGTTAAACAGTGAAAAGTACAGTCACATGTTGGTCTTGAGTTTTCCTTCCTTAGGAATGTTACTGCTTCAAACTCCAGTATGTGGCATAGAATAAACACTATTAACTGCCAGAGGAATACTTTGCTATTGAGTATTTCCTACAGCTATACCTTGTCCTCCTATTGCCTGCATGACAGTTATGCAAGTGACCTTTGGGTTTCCCAGTTTTTGAAAAACATGTATGACATTGCAATCCACTTCATCCATGGAAACACACCACAATGAGGTTGCGAAATCATCAGGGATGGAAAAGACTATGTGAAAAAAACTCAATGAAAACAAGAATGTGATGGCTTAGAAGTGAAAGCATGGTATTGTTCTAGGAAGTGCTCCAATTCCAGCTCTGCTACTGACTATGTGACCTTGCACAGATCACGTAACCTCTCTGGGCTTCAGTTTTGCTATTTGTGAAATGTGAAATGATCCATTCCAGTTCTAGCATTTTACAATTCTGGAATCTAATGTTGATCAATATTAAATCATATTAACTTTATAGATATGTTTGGAGGATGATAATTTCTTAAGAACCCTGGAGGATTCTTATTACTGCCTTTGATAATCCTTTTGTTGGGAAAAGTTTTATTTCTTACAAAATTCATCCCAGCATCTTGTGAAAGTAGTAAGTGTAGTTATCTCCATTTCATGACTGAGATCCATTGAAGTTATATACTTTGTCCAACATTATATAGTCCTATTACTTGTGGAAGTGGGTTAAGAACCCCAAAGTCCTGACTCTCATACTCTATGTTAGACAAAAGGTAGTTGTATCTCCTGTGCTATTGCAATGGTAGGAAATGAAGTGCACACTACCATAATAACTCAATTCAATCAATGTTAATTGAACACATTTTATATGTTTGATAGTGAGTAAACCATGCTCTGTAGTACTTCTCTAAGAAGTTA
This sequence comes from Castor canadensis, assembly GCF_047511655.1. Taxonomy (NCBI): domain Eukaryota; kingdom Metazoa; phylum Chordata; class Mammalia; order Rodentia; family Castoridae; genus Castor; species Castor canadensis. The sequence goes on along the minus strand of NC_133397.1, from coordinate 52,303,231 downwards.
AGGATTTGTAAGGATTATCCCTATAAACATATGTAGGAAGAGCTATGATAAAGACATTTTAAGGACCCTGTCTTCAAACTAGTATTGAATACCAGGGGCAAGGTTTATCTTCCCACCCCAAGAATCTATAAAACTGGACAAAACATATGAAATAATGGCTTTCAAGTCTTTAGGCATGAAGGCTACAAGAGACAGTGATTATTAAATGGGAAAAACAAATGAGGTGAGTCCTCTGATCACCCCAGTTTACTGCCTAAAGAGACACCAGGCTAGGGTACTGGAAGGGGGAACCCAGAGGATTCTAGCAGTTTCCCTGAGTTAAGAAGAGTAAACTGAGAGTCCAGGAAGGCAAGGTGGTCAGAGTTTATAGGTAGAATAGCAGAGTGGAGAGACCTTCATAGAGAAAGAGGCTTGGATGATCTGTAGAGGGTCTCACTAAAATTTCATTGTAATGGTACTAATCAGAATCTGTCTGAGGTGACTACTCCAGGCTAGAGAAAGAATCACCTAAAAGGATTAGAGGGGAAGTGTCTTTCCAGTTCATACAGCCCTGGGAATGGTTATTAGCTACTTTAATCCAGAGTGGGAAACTTCATAATTTACAAGACATTGAGTAGAATATACAGAAGAGTTTTGTCTCTATAGTGGACAAAATTAGTCGTAGATTAAATGCTGATTTCATCTAACAAAGCTTAAGGAAAAAAAATCTTAAAATGATCAAGCTATTTCCAGGTAATTCATCATGTCATGGAAAGTGGCTCAAAATATAGAATGATACAAATATGTGGTAGCCAACAAGGTAAAATTCACAATGTCTAATAAAAGTAGGAAAGTATGCCTCATGAAGAGAAAAATCTACCAAGAGAAACCAACTAAGAAATTTCACAAAAGAGAATTTATAGATAAGAAAGCATGTATGAAAATAATCATAAGTGCTTTAAGTTTCTAAATTAAAAAAAAATAGAAAGACTGGGCATTTTAAGTCGAGACACAAAAGATATGAAACTATAAAATCTGAGATGAAAAACACAATGGATGTGATTAACAGCAGATTGGACATTATAGAAGAAAGCAGCATAGCAATGGAAACTATCCAAAACAAAACACAGACAAGGAAACATACAATTTTTTTTTTATCAACGACGAAGGGGTCTATCGTATGCATAAGTAAGATCCTCAAGAGAGAAGCAGAATTGTAAAAAAGTTTGAAAGAAATTAATTGATAATATTTTTCATTAGAAATGAGAAGCCTAGGACTAGCAGTGTGGCTCAAGTGGTAGAGTGCCTGCTTAATAAGCACAAGGTCCTGAGTTCAATCCCAGTACTTACAAACAAACAAACAGACAAACAAACAAACAAACACTGGAAATGAGAAACCTAGTGGGAAATGGATGGATGTGGTTTTCAGGTACTTATAATCTGCATTAGTTCTCTAGAGAAAAAGAAACAAGAGACAGACATATAAAAAGAGACTTATGTGAACTGGTTTATGTAATTATGGAGACCAAGACGTTCCATGAGAGATCACCTACAATCTGGAAAACAGGAAAGCTGGTGATGTGGCTCAGTCTGAGTTCAAAGTTCTGATGGTATAAGGGGATGGGATACTGGTATAAGTTCCAGAAGGTTCCAGAACCAACAGCTCCAACTTCTGAAGGCAGGAGAGGATGGGTGCCCCAGCTCAAGAAGAGAGAAAGAATTTGCCCTTCTTCCACCTTTTAGATTTTTCCCACTTATATTGGGTGAATCAGTCTACTGATCCAAATACTGATCTACCCAGACAGAGAAGTAAAGTTTTATCAGCTATGTAGGTCAAATTGACACAGAAAATTAACCATTGGGTACTGTATGTGAAGTGGTGTAATGCCATTCAAAGGTAGGTCATGATAAGTTAAAGATGACTAAGATAAATTCTAAAGAAACTATGCAAATAACAAAACAAATATGTAGCGAATCAGAGAAAATTCAACTAATCCAGAAGAAGGTAGGAGAGAAGTAAAAGGGAATAGAGTACAAAGATGGGACAAATAGGAAGCCAATAGCAATGTGATAGATTAAAATCCAGCCATATCACTAATCACAGTACATATAAATGTTCCAAAAATCCTTACCGAGGTAGAAATTATCAGGTTGATAAAAAAAAATCAAGTCTAGAAAATATGCTTGAAATTAGGCTTATAAAAGAATGGAAAAAGGGATATCATACTATCACTAATTAAAAAACAAAACAAAGTAGGTATGGTTATTTTAGCATCAAAGATTTCTGAAGAGAGAATATCATCAGGGATAAAGAGCATCATTTCATAGTGATAAAAGTATCAGTTCCTCAATACACTACTGGGATCTTAAACATATAAGAAGTAAAAACTTTGAGAGCTGCAAAAACAGATAAACACACAATTTTAGTCAGAAAAGTTAGCATCTCTCTTCTAGTACCTGATAGAACAAGAGGACAGAAAATTAGTAAGGAAACAGGACACTTAGACTTCACTATAAACTAATGTGTTCTAATTGACATTTTTAGATCACATTATCCAATAGCAGAAGAATATAATTCTGTCCAAGTTTCCATGGAATATCTTCTTACTAAGGTAAATCATATTCTGGACTAAAAAATAGCTTCAATAAATTTAATAGGGTTCCAATCAAAGTATGTTCTCTGATCATGGGCAAAATAAATGAGAACTCCATATCAGAAGGCTATATAGAAAACCTCATATATTTGGAAATTAAATAGCACACTTAAAAATACCCATTGGTCAAAGAGGTAATCAAAAGAGAAACTTAAAAATGTTTTGAATTAAGTGAAAATTGTAAATGCAATGTATTAAAACTTGTGGGGAGCAGCAAAAGTAGTATTTACAGGGAAATTTATAGTACTATCTGTATCAGAAGTGAAAAAAAGCTTACAAATCAATGGCCTCAATTTCTTCCTTAAGAAATTAAAGGACAAAAGAAACCCAAAGCAAGGAGAAGAGGAGCTTAAACATCCCAATGGAAATCACTTTAAAAGACAAGAAAGCAAAAGCTGTTCTTCGAGAAAATCCATGCAATTGATAAACTAGCCAGACTGATCAGGAGAAAAGGAGACAAGATATACCAGTTATCAGCATCAGGAATGAGAGAATAATTATCACTCTGCATTTTATAGGTATTTAAGAGATAGTAAAGGAGAAATTTAGCTAATAAATTCTACAACTTGGATTAAATGAACAAGTTTCTTAAAAGTTACAAACTATCAAAGATTATTCAAAAGAGAAAAGGAACCTTAATAACCGTATATAAAAGAAATTGAATTTGTAGTTAAACAGCCTTCCCACAAAGAAAATTCCAGGTGCAGAGAGCTACATGGGGGAGTTTTACTGAATATTTAGGGAAGAAAAAATACCAACTCTACACAAGCTTTTCTAGAAAATTGAAAAGAAGAAGATATTTTTTAACTCCATCTGTGAGACAGCATGACACTGATACCAAGACCAGGCAAAGCCATTGCAAGAAAATAAAACTCAGACCAATGTTCCTCGTATCATAGATGCAAAAGTTTCTAACAGCATTTTAGTAAATCAAACCCAACAGTGTATAAAAAAGATAATTCTTTATGACCAAGTGGTGCTTATCTCAGGATGCAATACTGATTTACCATTTGGCAATCAAGTAATGTAATATTTTATTTTATTGTGCAGTCCTGGGGAGTGAACCCAGGGCCTTGTGCTTACTGTCACCCGAGCCCTTGCTATCACCTCCCACCCTTTTGTTTGGGTTTTGTTTTTGAGATTGGGTCTTGCTAACTTTATCCAGTCTGGCCCCAGGTCACAATCCTTCTGCCTCCACCTCCGGAGTAGCTGGGATTACAGGTATGCCAGGTGTGCACTGCCATTCCTGGCTTAATTTAACAATTTAAATTAAAAACACTTTAAATGAAATGATCATCTCAATAAATACAAAACAAAATGAAACAAATGCAAATCAACTCAACAAAATTCAATTCCCTTCCTATTATAAACACCTGCTATGATTTTGGAAGTGTCCCCTAAAGGCCTGTGTGTTGAAGGCTTGGTCACCAGCCCACGGCCACTATTGGGAGGTGGTGGAACCTTTAGGAGGTGGGGCAACATAATATCCAGAAAATCAAATATGGGAATAAACATCCTAATATTAATGTTCACCTGCAAGAAAAACACTGTGAACATAACATTTAAGTGTTTTTCCCTTAAGTTCCCAGAACAAGACAAGGATGACCATTTTTCTATTGAACATTTTACTAAAAGTTCTAGGCAGTGCAATAAGGAAAGAAAAAAAGCCTCTTTAATAGGAAAGCAAGAAGAAAACCTGTCTATAATGTGGTGAAGGAGGATAGAGGCAAGAGAGTGGGTTACCAAGGAGCATGGAGAAGCTTCTGGCAGTGGTACTTGTGTGCTCTGTCTTCATTGTGGTTTCATGGATGCATTTCTATGTCAAACTTATTTCCCTTTAAGTATATAGTATATTCTACATCAATTACACCTCAATAAAACTGTTAAGTAATAATAAAAACATATTAATTTACATTTTTTAACAAAGTAGATTAAATGGTGTACCTGGATCGAAACATTTGTATTTCTGTTAATTGAAATTGAGAGTCATTAAGCAGGAGGAATGCTCAGGCTCCTGCAGCATTCTAGAACGCTAATAGCCAGTAGTGTTTTTCTGTGCTGTCATTATATTATGCTAATGAGTGTGGTACTCTGAAGACTGTTGGGAGATTCGTAGGACTTGCTTATGTCCTGGCTCTGTGACCTGAGACCCTTAGCCAGGAAGCCCTTCAGGTTTCATGGTTGTTTTCCTGCAATGCCTTTGAGAGCTGGGACTTACAGTTGCTTAACAGATTAAGTCACTCTTCTACCTTTTGGATACTTTCTATGGCCAACAGGGTAAACCCAATCTCCTGACCATGGCCTGTGAGCTCTGATGATCACCTTCACTGTGCCTCCCACTGCAGCCCCCCAACCCTACCACACCAGCCAACGCTGGACCAGACTCTGGGCTCTGGGTGCTCGGACACACCAAGTCCCTTCTAGGGCTTTGCTCATGCTTTTTCCTCTTGCTAAAAGTTGTAATTGCCTCCTACGTGACTGGCTCCTCTCATGAACATTTTGTCCCTCAGAGGGACCTTAACTGACTTCCCCCTTGAGGCTTTCTCTTTCTTTTTGTCCCAGTGTCACACCACACATTTTAAGTATTTTGTTTAACTTTTTATGTTCTCCCCTTTTGAGTGTCAACTCTGTTAAGGTGGGTCATGTCTACCGTGGTTGCGAGGACTGGTTAAATAGATGAAGTACTCTTCCAAGATTTCCTGACTTTTATAAATACAGCATCAGTGAACTAAATAGAGTCCATGTCTAGGACACTAGTGTTTTCAAAATGGTTACTAAAAGTTGTCTGTGTAATGAGTGATGGTTCTTTAGCTGCCTTCCACTCCAAAACAACAAAATCCAAAAATAAAGCAAAAAACAAACAAACAAAATAAAAATCCCCAAATCACTTTTAAGCACAGCAAAGCAGAGGACAGCAGATAAACATTTGCTGCCAGTCTTTCCTGTCCTGTTCACCAGGAGTCAACTTCCCGGCCTGTCTAAAAGTTGAGTTCGGGGTTAAGTTCTGTCCTGGCTCTGGGCCTCTGGTCCTATCTTTGACAGATCCCTAAGCAGGTCTGGTCTCCTAGTAGTCTAGATGGCTGGGGGCATGGCTAGTTGACCTGTGAGTTGGCTTTTCCAGGCAGGAGGGAAATGCATGATTGTTCCCGCTCTTAAGGTGTGAACAGCACCATATTTGCACATTCTGAGGCCAGGAAGGTGGGTGATGGTCATGACTGATCCTCTTTTTATTTCTGAGTTTGATATTTGAAATGAATGAAGCTGGCAGCCCAATGGTAGTTGTTGCTCTTTGTGTCTGACCCCAGGGTGTGGAGAGCAGAGTTTCTCTAAAAGGAGATGCATTGGTGCAATGTCTTTGATGTCATTCTTTTTCTCTCACCACACTTTTACTTCCAATTTCCTTTCTATCTTATTTATCCTTATCTTTTCTTCCCCTATTTCACTTTTTCTACGTTTTTTTCTTCTTATCCAACTCCTTTTTAAATTTCTCTCTCTCCATCTCTTTCTATTTCCATGACTCATCTCATCTGTTTGTCATTGTTCTTCCCCTTCCTTTTACTGTCTTCACTTAAGATGTTGATGGGCTTTAAAGCCATCTTTTCTCATCACTTTGGACATGAACAATGGTTATTTACTTATAAATTAACACCTAAATATAAATTTAGAAAGTAATACTTCCCTGGTCAATTGGATTGTTTCAAATCATGAAAGCGTCTCAGTTGTATGTCAATGAATGAATTTTGCCTTAGCTATTTGTTACTAACTTAGCTTTTTTTTTTTTTTTTTTTTTTTTTATTTTATTTTTTTTCATTTTTCTATTATTATTCATATGTGCATACAAGGCTTGGTTTATTTCTCCCCCCTGCCCCCACCCCCTCCCTTACCACCCACTCCACCCCCTCCCGCTCCCCCCCTCAATACCCAGCAGAAACTATTTTGCCCTTATCTCTAATTTTGTTGTAGAGAGAGTATAAGCAATAATAGGAAGGAACAAGGGGTTTTGCTGGTTGAGGTAAGGATAGCTATACAGGGCATTGACTCACATTGATTTCCTGTGTGTGGGTGTTACCTTCTAGGTTAATTCTTTTTAATCTAACCTTTGCCAGTTTCATTTTGTTAGTATTTGTACAGTATCTCTTTTCCATCTTTTCTTTTCAGCCTTTCTGTACGATTACATTCAATGAGTGTCACTGGTAGCCTACACATGGTTTGGGGTTGGGGTTTTTACCCAGTCTGATAATCATTCTTGTTTAATTGAAGCATTGTGCCCACTTGCCTTTCAATGTTTGAGTATGTTTAGATTTAAAATCTATACTCTTACCATTTATTTTCTATTTGTCTCACCTATGGTTTTACATTTCTCTCCTTTCTTATTTTCATTTGGATTTCTTTTTTCTTTATTATTTTATTTTCTATCTATTAGGTTTTTAGTTTTTGTTGTTTTTTTTTTTTTTTTGGTGGTACTGGGCCTTGAACTCAAGGTCTCGTACTTGCTAGGCAAGCATTCTACCTCTTCAGCCACTCCACCAACCCAATATTAGCTCTTTATTTGTAGTGGTTGCTCAAAAAGTTTACATATACATCCTTGATAAAACAAGTATAAAATAGAATTTCCATCACTTACTGAATAAAGTGAGGCCTAATGACACTTTATATTTGCTCTCTTTTAGCTTATATGCTATTATGATAATAAATAACTTATGGATATTTAAAATCTTATGACAATATTACTTTAGATATTAACTATTCACTTAACTCATCTATTTGTTTACCCTTTCTGTTGCTCTATTTGTCTTTTTTCATCTTTAAGCTTCTACCTGAATCATTTTTCTTTTGCCTATAGACATTTCCTTTAGTACAAGTCTACTGACAAATATTCTTAGTTTTTTTTCTTTGTTGTGTGTGTGTAAGAAAATCTTGATTTCACTGATATCTTTTGAAGGATATTTTAGCTGGGTATGGGATTTTTAGAAAGGAATTGATCTCAGCACTTTTAAGATATTGTTCCATTATTATTAGACTTGCCTTATCTGTGATAGAAGTCCGATGTGAGTCCTGTTGTTTCTATATTTTTTCTTTTTCTTTTAGTTTAAGAATCCCCTGACCTTCTTTTTATTGGTTAGACATTAGCTTTTTCTGTTGTGAGGCAAGATATAAAATTTTAAATATTTATCTTACTTAAGATTCCTAGTAAATGCTTTTTGAATTTATGGGTTTTTTTATTTTTGTCTTTCAGCAATTTTGGGAATGTCTACAAATATTGCTCTTCCTCCATTCCCTCTCATCTTCTTCCTGATGGCAGTTATATTACTTAACCCCTTCTTCTTCTGCAGCAAATCTTAATATATCTTATAAGTTCCTCCTCCTCATTTCATTCTTTTTTCTTTCATTGCCTTATTCAACATATGTTCTTCTGACCTATTCTTGTATCATCAATTGACATTTTAGTAGTGTTTAATCTTTTTTGTGAAATTATCCATTCATCTAAACTAAAGAGAACACCCACAGAGTGGGAGAAAATATTTGCCAACTATACATCAGACAAAGGACTGATAACCAGAATATATAGGGAACTTAAAAAACTAAATTCTCCCAAAACTAATGAACCAATAAAGAAACAGGCAAGTGAACTAAACAGAACTTTCTCAAAAGAAGAAATTCAAATGGCCAAAAAACACATGAAAAAACGCTCACCATCTCTAGCAATAAAGGAAATGCAAATTAAAACCACGCTAAGATTCCACCTCACCCCTGTTAGAATAGCCATCATCAGCAACGCCACCAACAACAGGTGTTGGCGAGGATTCGGGGAAAAAGGAACCCTCTTACACTGTTGGTGGGAATGTAAACTAGTACAACAACTCTGGAAAAAAATTTGGAGGCTACTTAAAAAGCTAGACATTGATCTACCATTTGATGCAGCAATACCACTCTTGGGGATATACCCAAAAGACTGTGACACAGGTTACTCCAGAGGCACCTGCACACCCATGTTTATTGTGGCACTATTCACAATAGCCAAGTTATGGAAACAGCCAAGATGCCCCACCACTGAAGAATGGATTAAGAAAATGTGGTATCTATACACAATGGAATTTTATGCAGCCATGAAGAAGAACGAAATGTTATCATTCGCTGGTAAATGGATGGAATTGGAGAACATCATTCTGAGTGAGGTTAGCCTGGCCCAAAAGACCAAAAATCGTATGTTCTCCCTCATATGTGGACATTAGATCAAGGGCAAACACAACAATGGGATTGGACTATGAGCACATGATAAAAGCAAGAGCACACAAGGGAGGGGTGAGGATAGGTAAGACACCTAAAAAATTAGCTAGCATTTGTTACCCTTACCGCAGAGAAACTAAAGCAGATACTTTAGAAGCAACTGAGGCCAATAGGAAAAGGAGAACAGGAACTAGAGAACAGGTTAGATAAAAAAAAATTAACCTAGAAGGTAACACCCATGCACAGGAAATCAATAGTCAACTCCCTGTATAGCTATCCTTATCTCAACCAGCAAAAACCCTTGTTCCTTCCTATTATTGCTTATACTCTCTCTTCAACAAAATTAGAAATAAGGGCAAAATAGTATCTGCTGGGTATTGAGGGGGTGGGGGGGAGAGGGAGGGGGCAGAGTGGGTGGTAAGGAAGGGGGTGGGGGCAGGGGGGAGAAATGACCCAAGCCTTGTATGCACATATGAATAATAAAATAAAAAAATTAAAAAAAAATTTTACTTATTGCATTTTTTGGTTTTAGAATTTTTATTTCCATCTTTTTAAAATGCTTTCAAGTATGTTCTTAGTATATTTCATCTTGGCTTTAACTTCCTTCAATATATTAGAAACAGTTATTATAAAGATTGTCTAATAGCTCTATTATCTGGATCTTTTGTAAACCTGGATATCTTTGATTGAGAAATAGGTATTGTATATGAACAAAAGTTAGAGATAATTTATGACTAGCATAAGCTTATCTTCCTCTTGAGATGATTTAATTTACATCTTAGAAATACAAGATCACTTCAGTCTAATCAACAGTGGATGGTTCCAACCTGACTTAGTCACTGTGAGGACTGGTTTATTTTTGACTGAAACTTACTTGTAAACCAAGGTCATGTCTCTTTCATGTCCCCACCCAAAACTCACTCTGTCCTGGTAGGTCTTGTACTTGAATTATTTTCCTCATTCTTAAGGCAGTCTTTTAAAAGATCTATTTATTTTATTCCTCTTATACACCTCTCTTAGAGTCAGCTGAGCTACGAGAGTGTGGTGAAAAAGTAGCTTAAAATGTCAGGTTGATTTTTCTGGGTTTCCTTTTTATCCACTCAGTCTTGGTCTTGTAATTCTTCATAGGTTTGCGACATTACAAGTGCCAGATAATTTTTATATATGGCCCAGTTTTTCTGGATGAAGCTTCATCTAAGTTACCAAGTGTGCCAATATAAACTGACACTACTCTTATGTTACTGTGCAATCCTGATAAAATAACTTCCCAACTCTGGACCTCTGTTTCACATCTGTATGATGAATGGATTAGATTGGAGATCCCCCCAAGTCCACCTTCCACCAAGCTTTAGCCCATTCTTACTCTGTGGACTGGATGATCCAGCAAGGAAGTCTCAGTTCTTCCCATGAAGTGCTGCATCCTGCCCCACCTGGCTCAGGTAACTAGAATGGCTTTGAAATGCTGGCAATGAGCATACCTGTTACTTTTTGGAGACTGAGAAAATGTACTGTATTGGTGTGAAATGTAGGCAGGGATGTTTCATCTTTCTCTCAACTCAGAAATAGGAAGGATTCCCTGGGGCTATTTATCATAGTCAGAAGGCAGATAAATAAAAGGCAGGAATGTTGTTAATTTACTAAAAGTCCAAACTCAAAGTCCCTTTGATGGAGCAGGGGCACCAGGAGAGCCCTGAAGTCAGGTTTCTGGTAAGCCATCTGGAGGGTCTGTCACTCATCTCACTGTCCATGGGCTGATGCACATACACACACACACATGTGCACACACATGCCCCAAACATGTGTGGTTAATGATGACCACATTATGGATGGATGCATCTGATGGAAAGAGTTTCCAATTTCAAAGCACTATCCCTCCATTCTAAAGGGCTAGTTTATTTTCAATTCGCTCCTGGCTCTTTGTTTTGGAGAGTGCTTAGAACATCACTGGTTTTTAATTCATTTTTGTGGACTTCCAGATCCGAGGGGAAAGTTCTTGGCAGTACTATACTTTGGGTCTGGGTTCATATCCTGATCCTCTGCATACTAGAGGTTAAACCTTGAGTAACTTGACAAATTTCTTTATGCCTCAGTTCTCTCATTTATAAAATGAGAGTAATGAAAAGTAGCTGGCTCATCAGGCTGTCAAGATGTTATAATGAGTTAATCCACATAAAGCATGTTGAAGAGTGAGCCATTGGTTGGCATGCCTGGTCTGTTAGCTCCTTCCGTACTGAACCTGTTATATGTAAACCATAGAAGCACTGGTGGCAAAAGATGAAGTCAAGTAGGGAGAGCACTTGACCTTAGGATTCAGGTTCAGGAGACTGGCTATTGTGTTAGGCTGTTTGTTGAATAATTCCCAAAACATTTGGCCTCAGTTGAGTTAGTTTTGGCTTTGCTATAAAATATTTACACTTCCATTTACCTCCTAGTGAGGTCTCAAAGTGATGAAAGTGGACATCTTTGCACTCAGTGAGGGCCTGTCACTGAAGATGGAGGAAGGACTCATGATCCTTGCAGGGAAGAGTGAAATGGAGACTGCGGGAGAAGGGGGCAGGGCATGAAGCTGTGGCTTTCTGCTTTAGTCTCCAAGCCATTTGTGTCTTTGTATAACTCCACTCTGGGTGCCCTCTAGTGCATCCATACCCTGCTGTTCTGACCAGTCTGTGTGTTTGAGTGGTCCCTTAGGGTCTTCTGCTCCACTTCTCTTCACTCAGGATCTTGACCTGGAATCTCTGAACTTGGCATCTGGCAATGTGCACATCTGGCCTAGCAAGGATATCCAGGCCCTTGCTTCCAGGGGGTCAGCAGGGGGATTAAAAGCCAGTTTGGAGTGATGATACATGGCAGAATTCTAGCATGGGGTGGAACAGGGGTTGTGGTCAGAGAGTATTCAGAGCTTCTGAGGTGGATACAAGGGAAAAGTCAAGACAAGTACTGTTTTAGTCTCCTGTGACTGTGGTAACAAATTGCCAACAAGACTTTATTGTTTTGCAGTTGTGGAGGCCAGAAGTGTGAACTAAGTATATCATGTTCCAAATCAAGATGACACCAGGGCCACACTCCCCTTGGAGGATCTAGGGAAGAATCCATTCATTGCCTTTCCCAGCTTCTTGTGTCTGTGAGCATCCTTGGCTAGTGGTAGCATCACTCCCATCTCTGCCTCTATAGGCATTGCCTACTCCTCTTCTGTCTCTAACCTCTTTCTTCTAGGGACACTTGCTGTGGCATTTGAGGTCCACACTAATAATCCTTGATAAGGACCTTGTCTCAAAATCCTTAATAACATCTGCAAAAACCCCTTTTCCAAACAAGGTGATATTTATAGATGCCAAGGATGTAGATATATTTGGGGATCTGTGTAATTTTTTAAGTCATTTACCATTTTACAAATGATAAAGCAGGAAATACATAGAAGAGAAGACAAGCCCACACAGAAATACCCCAAATGAAAGCAATAAATCTGGGGACCTGTCCTCATGAAGCAGAGGCAATTAGACAAAAGGGGAAAGAAAACAGCTCTGAGGGCTAAATAACCAAGAAACCTTCACATCTGTCTGTCCTACAGTAAACATTGAATGAAATAATGATATTCAATGAATACCTACTAAGATCCAAGATCTGTTCTAGGGTTGGAGAGAAAGCAATATAGAGTTTGCATTCAGTCAATAAATGTGAAGAAATGAATGAAGTATTGAGGACATCTTTGTTCAGCAAGGAAGGTCTTTGGTTCTTGTTAGAGGAGGTATCTATCTGGGCTACCAGGAAAGGTCAAGGACTGTATCCTAAGGGATCACCCAAATACACAGTCTAGTCCCTTCCCAGGACAGAGCAGCCAGGCAGTGATGCACTGGATGATACCCCAAGTGGAGTCATGCAGAAACAGCAGACTTGAGTACTGAAGCTGAAAGCCAAAGGTTCATGCTCCCCCAATTCGTTCAGCATGAGGAGGGTCAGGGGTTTATCTGAGTGGTTTTCAGTCCTGGCTGCACTTTGATTACATAGGTGAGTTTTGAACAGATGACCAGGGCCCACACCCATGGATTCTGATCCAATTGGTCAGCTGCCTCTAGCTTGCAACTGGGGTTGAGAACCAGGATTATGTTGTCTTTGAGCTTACTGCCTTTATGATTTGGAGTCTGGTTACACAAAAAGACTCTATAAGTTACCTTAGGCTATGAGATCCTATATATATATATATATATATATATATATATATATATATAAAACTTGTCTGAGTCCCCATGTGCTCACCTGCAAAATGGGGCTCACAATCCTTACTCTATATATCTTTGTAAGGATTAGAAAACATTTGGACAGTGCTGACCATGATGGCTAGCATCAGATGAAAGCTAAATCAGTATCTTTACAACCCATCATTGAGGTAGGGATTTTCAGGCCCATTTTATGGATTCAGGTGTAGCTATAGTACTTGTTCAAAGCCACATGGTTAGCAAATGATTGCTATAAGATTTAGTCTAGACTTCGTCTTATGACCTAATTCCACCAAAAGTTAAGACTCAACTTCTCCACTCTCTTCTTTTTTACCTCTGTGGCTATGAAGGAACAGATCCCTTGCTCATCCCTGAAGGCCCTGCTTCCCCTTTTATACCCAGGCAACTGGGATTGGAGAAATACTATCCTACCTTCCTACTTTGCCCCACATCTTATCCTGAGACAAAATAGGCATAAGATTGCTGTAGGGAGGTGTAGTTACTAAATAATGTTCCCCTCTCCAAAGATAACCATATCCCAATCCCTAGAACATGTGAATATTTTCCATGGGGCAAAGTCTTTGCAGGTGTGACTGAGTTAAAGATCTTGACATGAGATTACTTTGGACTATCAGATGGGTCTTAAATGCCCGGCCAAGAGTCCTTAGAAGACAGAGGCAAAGCGATATCTGAGACACAGAGAGGAAAAGGCCATGTGGCCATGGAGTGATGCAACCAAAAGCTGAGGACTGATGACAGCCACCAGAAGCTGTAGGGGGCAAGGCACAGATTCTCTCTTAGACTGTGGTGGTACCTTAGTTGAGTCCATTGTAACTAGTTTGGGACTTCTGACCTCCACAATCTTGGGAGAGTCCATTTCTCTTGTTTGAAGTCATCTAGTTTGTGGTAATTTGTTATAGCATCCACAGGAAAGGAATACTGGAGGTTCTCCTTGGACACCCTCTCCAAGGTGGTGTCTTCAGATCACTGCAAACCCAATGGGACTAAACTTACTTCTCTGGTCCCTGGCTCCTCCCACAGGGCTTGAGCATACCTGTGGCTCCCAGAGAGCAGGCAACACTTACTACCTTGTCACATCCCTGTCTTTTTCCTCATCTGAGCTGGCACAGAGTGAAGACCTGAGTCCTCTCGTGTACTCTTTGTTGCCAGAGGGTGACAGCCTGTCTAACACAGAGTAAGCAGTAACAAGAGGGCTGACAGCATCCCAAGCCTGCCTCTGTGTTGACATTATGGTTCTCAACCAAGTTTACCTCCATCTCCCTAGCCCCATTACTCAAGGGCAACAGCTTTCTGGAACAATTTTACTCCATGCTCTAGGAACAAAGGAGAAACCAAATTCCTTGCTTCAGAGCAACCCATATGGAGGAGGCCAGGCAAGACCGAGAGACAGGATAATTGCTTAAATATCTGCTGTAAGTATAAAGGCAGACTCTACCTCCAGCTGGAGTTCAGGTTCCCACAGGTCATGAAAACAAAGAGGGGAATGGGAGAATTAAAGAGGAATAGAAATGGAAATGATTAGGAAAGATTGTCACTACTTGCCTTGGGAGGGGAAAAGGAGGGGGAGCTGGGAATTAACCCTTTTGAGATTGTGCAAGTGGAGCACAGGCTCTCTGTCTTCATTCTCAGATAGAAAAGCTGGAGGCTTTAGTCCACTGGCAAGATGCTTTGCTCAGGGGTGGTTTTCCAAGGCCTGGAGAAGTGGCCCATGGGACTTGTCAGGGGCAGAGATTCAGGCAGTGTGAGCTGTGGACTGAATATGCAGATCCCTTGTACCTACCAGACAACACCTCCTTTCTCCTCCATCACCTGAGCCTTGTCTTCTGCCTGGTGATGCCTCCTTACCCTTCACATTTCTGCCCATCCAGCACTGTGCCCCATCCAGGTTCGTATGGGCCCCTCTGCACTCACTTCCATAGAATTTTGTTCCTTCTCTTTGCCATTGTCCATCTGCTGGCCACTGTTAAATTAATTAATCATCACTTTATCCCTTCAATCTTAAGAAGTGCAAGTTTTTCACATTACAACATTCCTGAAATTTGACCCTACCCTGCAATAAATGTACATATTTGATGGGTCTTCTAGGATTCTCCAGAGAAGAACCAATAGGAGAAAAGAGAAGAGATCTTAAGGAAAGAGCTTACACAATTGTCGGGGTGAGCAAGTTCAAAATTTGGCAGGTGCAGGATGAAAACTCAGGTAGGATTTTGAGATTAAAGTCTTGAGGCAGAATTCCTTCTTCTTCAGGAAGCCTCAGTCTTGTGTTTTTAAGACTTTCAACTGATTTGATAAGGCCCACCCATATTATAGAGGAACACTGGCTTTGATCAAAGTCTACTAATTTAAATGTTAATCTCACCTAATAAATACCTTCACAGCAACATGTAGACTTGTGTGTGACCAAAGAACTGGGCACCGTATCTTAGCCAAGTTGATATAGAATTAACCCTATGGTAGTATAGTTACTTATTTTCATTGATTCATCCATCCTTATGTCCAAAAAGTATGTTATGAAAGCGCGAACCATCCCAGTGAATGTCTAAAACATGGGGCTCCATGGCATTTGTTTTGAGTCTGCCTTTGAGCAGGCTGTGAGCTACATGAGAGCAGGATCATACCTGTTTGTTAGAGACATTCACAGTGTGGAACATATGCACACAGCCTCACTCAATATTTGTTGACTGACTGCCTGACCAGTTGTTTGACTAAAAAATGAATTATTTGGATTTGGATTTCTTCCCTTTGGGGTGTCACAAGGCCTTTCTTCACTTCCTTTCCCACTTGGTGTGTACTGCACACTCCTTTTCTTCTCTTCATCCCCCTGAATTTCTGGCTCCTCTTTCTCCATCCCTTCTATTTGGCTAGTACTTTGTGCCTAATCATATTAACCAGCACTGGCAGTATAGAGATGTTTGCAATCCAACCCAGCTCTGACTGGGAGCTTCAGCAGCCTGAGGCTGCTTTAAGAATGTGTTGATTGGTGGGGGGTGGGCGCAGAGGGGGCCGGTGTTACTGGCTGGTGGAGCTGCCCACATGTGTGTCTGGGCACCACCAGGCCAGTTGGTTTTTGGTTCTCTCCTTGATCAGGCTCTTGGTGGGGTATTTATCCTGGCTGGGTGTCTAAGTCCTTCCTGATTGTATTAAGCCTCATGAACATGAGGCCCCAAACAATCTGGCCAGTGTGGCTAGTGCTGTAACCACAGCAAAATGTGCCCTGTGTTTCTTGTCATTCCCCGTTTGAGCTCATTTCAACTTTCTCCCAACTCTGGGAGTATAAAGAAACTGCCACGTGTTTCTTTGGCTTGCAAGCATTACCTCATTTCCCTTGTCTAGGACATTAATTCAGCAATATTTATTAAGTGATTTCAGGATTTGGGACAATTTTGAAAACCTTCGATTCAAATTCCATGAAGGATGCCATGGTTTAAAGGAAATTAGCTACCTCTCACCAGCCCCCTCACCCCCGCTGCCTCCATTTTCTCAAAAGCACTCTGTATTTTTCTCTAGAGTATATTGCTTTCTTGTCATTTTTCCCTTACTTACTTACCATCATTCACTGGATGTCTGACTTCTCTACAGATTGTAATACTCTCCATTCAGGCAGGATCCCTAAGTATCCCATATTCACTGCTGTGTCCCCAGGGACAGACATAATAAGTTCTTGAGCATCTACGGATTACAGTTGATGGGCAAAGAGATGGCATTCCTACCTGAAAGGTAGTAATGTTTCTGGAAGTTCATAAAGAAGGAAGAATGCTCACACGTATGAAAATTGAATCCTTGAGGTCAAACCAAGAGTCTGTGCTGCATAGCTCAAGGAGACTTAAGGTAGCTCCTTCTCGTATTCTGTAAAAGGATCTAAGTCAAGTCTACCTGAATTGCCATCCTAAGGGAAGCCAAAATAAAATGAAATTACGTGAGCATTCTCTTTCGTACTTCACTAAAATCTCAGGCTCTGTGAATTGGACTTCCCAGGCCCAGAGCCTGGTTCTACCAATGTCTACATGTCTCACTGGATGTTGTATGGCTTTCAGCACAGGATCTGCCAGGTTTGTGTTTTAGTCTCATTATCTGCAATAATACTAGTCCTCATTTCATAGACTTATTTGGATTAAGTGAGATAATTTGTATAAAGTACCGAGACCAGGCTAAGCTCAGAGTAAATTCAATAAATATCAGTTATCATTGTAATATGTAATAGGAATACGTAATAGGAAAGTTGTTTTCTCTTTTTGTGGCATTAGGATTGAACTCAGGGCCTCACAGTTACTAGGCAAGCACTCTATCACTTGAACCACACCTCTAATCCTTTTACTTTTAGTTTGTTTTTTTCAGATAAGATCTTTTACCTGGACTGGCCTTGAACGGCAATCCCCCTATCTCTGCCTCCCAAGTAGATGGCATTACAGATGTGTACCACCACACTTAGCAGAGAGGTGAATTTAGGAAGAGGGAAAACTTCAGTCATTGAAAACCACATGGGCCACAAGAAATGGAAGTGGGCCCTGATGTGAGAGAAGGAGAATGTAGTTCAGGACACAGCATTCTAGAGAGGAAGATGAAGAAAGCATATGGAGAAGACAGGCAGCTATGCTGTCAACGGTGTGTTAGGAGGGCACTGGGAAGATGCAGTCAGCCACTGGCTAGGAGTGTCAATGGAGTTGACTCATTTGGTATCTGGTTGCTTCCAACTATGTTTGCCTGGCATCCGTGCAACTGGTCATTTCAATCCAAAATTTCAGTCCAGCCAACATCAGGGAGGGCTGGTGGCTTGCCCATGTGAGGCCCCAACTCCAAGTCATCATCTGCCTGGCCAGCTGCTGGGACTGGGCAGTTCTGACCTGCCAATCCCCCCATGACAGTTATTGGGGTCAGAAATTGCATTGCCCTGAAATTATGAGCAGTGCCCCAAACATCTGATTTCAGAGCATGCTTGTAGTAAGACAGAACAGATCAGAAAGAATATTGTGTTGCTACTCAGCGCAAAACACAGATGGCCAGAGAGCCACAGCCATGCAGATTTATCATTTTATCCATAGAGCGGGATTGCAACGTACTGTGGGAAGAAAACCCAGGCTGGCACATTCCTTTCCGAATCTTCCTCAACTTTGCCCATGATGGAGTTTCTGATCAACATAGGATTGGTCTCTTTTCTTAATTCCTTTAAGATGAAAGTCTCTTTTAATTGACTGAGGAACAATATTATTATATTAAAAAGCAATATGTTATAGATATTTTTGTAAAGTGTTTTTCCATCCCAAAGAACTTTTCGTGTCAATTGGATTATTTGATCTTTGCAACAACCCTGTGAGGTAAGTTCACCCTGGGAGGATAAGGTTATTATTCATTTCATTTTGCACAGAGACACTCAAGGACAGGAAGTGATTACTCATCCAAAGACATACAATGGCAAACTGGCAACCATAATAGCTAATACGTAGGAGTCACCATGTACCAGGTACTATTGTAAGTATTTATTAATTTTCACAGTGACCCGGAGAAGAAGATGCTATTATCCCCATTCCACAGGTGAAAAAACCCAGGCATAGAAAGGTGAAATAAACTGCCCAAGATTACTGTTGGTAGTGGTGGAGTTGCCATGAAAACCCAGGAGTCTTAGCTCTGGAGTCTACATAGATCACTGCTGTGAGATGTTGGGCTTCATGTGTATGGTCTCAGTGCCCTCAGTTTAGGCACCTTTTGTTCCAGTTTTGCCTCCCTTTGTGGTTTTCTGTCTCCATAAAGATCTCCAGTCTTACATGGACAAAGGATTTTCTGTGATGTGACAAGACCAGAGGTTTGGAATAAAAAAAAAAAAATTCTGACTGTTTTGAACCTAGCTCACTGGAGAAGCAAACAGGAAAGACTGAAGCTCCCAAGGAGGGAAATGTTGTTGAAACAGTTGTTGCACTCCCCTGGTGTGTCACCGACTCCTGTGGACTTCCTGTTCTGTGCAGATTTTTGTATTAAGGTAAAGGGAGGCACATCAATGTTGAATTTCCCTGGGGATAGAGGTTCCATGTCAGCTGCATTTTCTTTCTTTGTGAACCCCAGGGGAGTGTTGACAGGAGCCAGTTCTGAGCTCCAGCAGGTGAGAGGCCACTGATGAGCCTGATTTTCTGGTGAGGTCATGGATGGGTAGGATATAGATGTCATGGGAAAAGTGTTCAAGGTTTGTCAAAGACAGATAGTTGAAAACTTCAACTTCTTATAGCCAGGAAAGGTAGCTGACTTTTGCTTCTATGGCCCACGACATTTTTGTTGAGCAAAATAATTCAGTGTATAATGATATGGCAAAAGTACCATTTTCTCAGCAGCAGAATTTTTGGGTTGGGTAGGAGTCAGGTAAGAAGGTGAGTGGGAATTTTCAGGACTCCGACACAAAACAGACACACACATACATACACACAGACACACAGACAAAGAAACACACACACAGATACACACACACACAAATACTCAACATGGTGCCTGACTTTACATGCAGGCAGGATAATTCAGCTAACTCTGTGTGGGCCTCACCTGGGTTTCCTGCATGTTGTTTAATTTACTTCCTGCCCTGAGTTATTATGTAATCACATTATGTTGTCAAAACTTAGACAGTGGGAGAGAATAAGTCAATAGAGAGAGACCCCAATTCTCTGGGCACTTCTGCTTTACATGCTTTTCATGACCTTGGGCATAAGTATCAACCTGAGAATACCAACTTTGTCATGACAACAAGCATGTGTGCATGGGTGGGCGGGGTGAGATGCGTGACATTAGGCATTTATTATAGTGTGCATGGTGACCAAGCAGACAATTGAGTAACAAAGTGTTCACTGAACTAGCTTATGTGACATCTTAAAACAAATAAATTGCATTACTGAGGAGAATATTGCTGTTGAAAACTGGAACTGATAATCCGAAGAATTTTGGTGTGTAATAAATATTTTGTGTGTTTGTAAATATAAGGAAGGGAGTTGTGTTTGTGTGCTGACACTTTCTGAGGTAATGATTAGCACTTCCACATAGATAGTGATATTCATTTAATTTTTATTGATGTGTAAACTTATAAAAATAATATAGCAATAACATTAATTTGGGAAAAAAGATGAAAATTCTTCAGCAGTCCCACTGTTTTGATATCATAACATTTTCATGTGTGAGTTTTTCCTTTTTGCCCTTGGCTGATGTATTTTGCCGGGTCAGAATCCTAGCTACACAGACTTTCAATTGAGTCAATAACATTTATAGACTGAAGGCAGCTTAGGACTGGATCCTGGGTTGAATAGGCAAGAAGGAATATTCTTTAGTATCTGCCACAATCTCCGTGTTCTGTAAGGGAGATGGCAGAAGCCCAGAAAGGTGGAGAGATTTGCCCCCAGTTCAGAGAGGAGGACAGCTGAGCTGAGGTTTTTCTCAACAGAGCATCACTCTGAACACTCCAGGGTATTTCTCAGACTTAGTCCTGAGGCTTGCCACTGACACCACATGCTCTTCTATTTGGTTTTTAATATACTTATGTGCATGTCTATACAGATATATTTATATTTAAAAACATGTATTCCTGTCTTATCAAGAATCTCAATTGTGGCAAACTCCAATTTCATGAACAATTGTAAAAACTGAAAAGAATTGAAAAAACAGGTAAGGAATTATGGAATTTGACATTTTTCACGTTATATTTTTCTTTCTAAGTCTCCTAAAAAAAAGCTTTTTCTAAGGTTTTACACCATGGACTGTTAGGTTATTTATGATGGAATGTTATTGCCTCGGAATGTGGAGACGTCGTGGCACTGGGAAGTGAAACCCAGAAGAGGGACAGGAGAATAGTGAAGTCTATTAAGTGGAGAAACTACAAGTTTGTTTATTTATTTATTTGGCCATAAGTCATAACAAAGATTGGCTCCTCATGGGGAAGGGGAGTCTTTTTTTTTTTTTTTTTTTTTAATAATCCTGATTTTAAACATTAACCTTTAGCAGAAGTCTATGGAAATGCTTCCAGTCTTGGAATGTCTTAATTCATTGAGATGATAGCCTTTTGTCTTTTAGGCCTACTTAGCCATACTTGAATAACTACAGAGAATTACAGAGAATGAAAACCTTTAGGCAGATTCACTTGGGAGACAGATTTGTAGATAATTTAAGGTGGAACTTTTCCCCCTCTAGTCTACAAATAGATTTTGATAGTTTAAAGTATCTGTTAAAAGCTGGTATTTTTCTAATTTCAAATCAATTCCTTGAAAGAACCCTGCTTATTATTGTAATAGGAAATGCCCTTTTGGATTTCCCAGTTCAGGAAGAATCATGTGTCTTTAGCCATCAGCACACACTGTCATAAAAATAGGTGCTTAATAAATATTTCTTAAAGAAGAGGATCTTTTCATCAATTTCTTTACTTTCTGGCCTGCTTCCTCTCCAGAAACAGGGATTCCATGTGATTTGTTTCTGTCAGGGAGACAAGGTTACATTGCAGTGACAAAGTACCCTGAACATGTCTCACTTTCCACTCATGTTGTATGTACACCATGGGCCAAAGGGAGGCTCTGCTCATCCTAGTCACTGGAGAAGGTAAGCTGACAGAGGTTCAGTTTCAACCTGTCCTCCCTTATCATTGCCATAAGAGGAAAGGATGTAACAAATTGTGCTCCCTCTTAAATCTCCTGCCCAGAAGAGATGCTTATCACCTTCTGCCTTGGCCAAGGCAAGACACATGGCCACATCTAAGCTCAATTCCACCATATTGATTGAAAAGGGAGTATCAGAATAAACAGGAATGGCCCTGATTACTATAATGTGTTTGACAACAACAATAATTTGGTTAGACTTGTTTCTGGGAGCATTTAAAGTGATTTCCATGTGTACAACAGTCTCACGTTTAAGTGACACAGGTAGGTGTCTGATCCCATTGGTCCTAAAGGAAGTGAAAGAGGGAGAATTAGTGACCAACAGGAAGTCATGAGATGTGATACAGAAATCTTGACATTCAGGCCCCCCAGACTCCTGCTGAGCTGCCTGCCTTTAGAACCACCTTGGAGGCTATTTGTTGCCTTTTCAGGAATAACCCATTATTCTTTAAGCTTCTAGAATACAGGTCTCCACGGAATTTGCAGTTTAACTAGACTTTGGAATGATCTTTCTTACAGAATAATTCTAAGAAGTTGGATTGGTGGGATAGAAATAAGAACATAAAATATGGGTTAAAGTCAGGAAGACCTGTATTTGAATTCCAATTTAGTCTCTTCTCCTGTGTGACTTCTGGGAAGTTATTTAACCTCAATGAGATTTGGTTGCTTCCCCTGCAAAACAAGATAATATGTCCCACCTTGCTGACTGTGGTAATGAGTGAACGAGTGACAAAAGGGTGTGAAATGTGTTGCATGGTGGCAGGGACCCTGGAGTAGTTTTGATCAATATCACCTACTTCTTAGTTTTTTTTCTTTTCCCCCATATTTTGAGCACTAGAACAGGCTCAGGACTATTGGGATGCTGTTACCAAGTGAGGTTGATATTATTTCAAGGTACATAATTTGTGTTTTGCTTGTTGCAAGTTCCTCTGTTTAGTTAAAATATCATTAAGTTCCATCATGATCTATTCAGTGCCACTATACATTTCAATCATTCTTTTTCTTCTCCCCTTCTTAGACTGATTTCAGTGAAAGCCAGTGGTCATGAGATCAGCAAGTTGACACCAAGAAATTACTTAGGTCAAGTAGCAGCTTCCAGAAACAGTTTAGCCTAGTTCCAGGGACCTTCAGACACTGTGCCAGGGCTAGGGCAGTGGGGAACTCTTGCCGCAGGGCTCAGGCTGCCCTGTTCCGAAGCATAACTCTGCTCTAGGCAGAAGATGGTCTGGTCTTGCTGTCCTTGCTCAACAGGACACCTGCCTTTGCCAGCTTCATCTGTGTAGACCTCATGTTTCAAAGGCATTGCTGGGTCCCTTGCAGGCCTGATGTCACTCTGAGTTTGTCTTTGTTTCCCTTTTCAGTGAGTGACAAATGGAGGTGCTTGGACCTGTCAGGTAGGCTTGGGAAAAAAGAAAGCAAAGCATCATTTGATTCAACAACTGCTTGGGGCATAGCTACTGTCCAGGAACCCACCACTTGTTTTGACTAGCAGAAGCCAAATACAGGAAATTCAAAGGGATTTATGA